>NW_022437195.1:111972-207812 GCF_009761245.1 Sapajus apella
AAAGAAAGAAAGAAAGAAAGAAAGAAAGAAAGAAAAAGAAAGAAAGAAAGAAAGAAAGAAAGAAAGAAAGAAAGAAAGAAAGAAAAGAAAGAAAGAAAGAAGGAAAGAAAGAGAAAGAAAGAAAAGGAGGGAACGGGGGGAGGAAGGACGGAAGAAAGGGAGCGAAGGAAGGAGGAAAGAAAAGAAGGAAGGAACAAATGGCGTATTTTCTGAAACGTCTACATCAAAATGATGCACCCTTGCTGTCTTCTCTTTAGTGATCGTAGAAAAGCTCACTACTGTAATCAGCATTCATATGAACACAACTCCAAATGTTTGATGTTTACTAATATGAAAGGGCAGTTTCCCTTCTCTGCCAGATCTTTTTAATTTGAATTTATGTTGTGATCAGTGATTATTAGACTTGCCCAAATAATTCTTTTATCTCTATTTAATTACATTTCATGTCATCAAGAAGTTAATATTGCAAAAACAAACAAAAAGTATTTTATTGGCAGCCTCAACAATTGGGAACAAAGCAAGCAAAATGGATGCGAGCCATCTAGAAGACTTCATCAAAGATTATTTTACTTATTCCAAGCTAAACCATCATTACTATTGACTCTCAGCTAGGGAACTTAAAAAGACAATCTTATTCTGAAACTTTAATGTTCCATAATTATTGTTTATCTGTGAACCTGGAGCAGAGCCACGCACAAAGGAAATTATTCTCTTGTCTGAAACGTCTGCCTTTTGCAATGTGGGAGGTGGAGATTTGGGGTATGGAGCATAGTGAACATGTTTCTTTGGTTCCAGGTAATTACCAATTCAGTACCTTCAACCCTATATTTTGTAACCTAAGTCCATGTTTGGAAAGGTTACTTCTTCTGTTCTAACATAATTTGCATTTCTTGTTCAACGTCACTTGCCTAGTCTCAAGGTAAACAGTTTTGAAGTGGTAGAGTCCCATCATTTTCTAGCTTAAAAGTGCAATTGTCACTTGGCATTCTACCCAATTAGGGCAAGGAAGTGCCCACTGTCACCAACACTGCTTTATCAGCCAGTTTTATTCTAGCAGCTGCATAAAGCGGCTGGTTCTGGGACTAATTACATGTCTTTCCAAAACATTATTTGTCTTTCTTCTCTCCCGGAGTAGTTTTAAGGATGGTAGAAGTAGATGGATAGCTTTGTTCTATGTTGATTTATATGCACTGAAGTATCAACTTCTGACCTGCCTGTGTGAGAAATGTGTGCTTTCATCAGATGATAAATGTCTTGTCAGTTGGACCTTTTTAAGAATCTCATCTCTAATAAATAATATCTGATTGAAGACTTAACTTGAAACTGATTAGGTCAACAAAAAGATTAGGAATAAAGAATATACACTCTGAAGTGACATATAAACAGAAAATATGAGAAAAGATAAAATTAACTTTTTAAAGTCATGATTTTTATGTCTATATGAAAATAAGTATATATCTTTGCAATTTATCATTTGTATCATAAGTATCATACAATACACTGATCATCCACTATGCCATAGTGTTCCTGATATTTTGAGGCAGCAGTCCTATGTTCTAATACTGCACTGGTTCTCATCAAAGAAATGGCATTAAAGTAATTATATTACAACTCACAACCTTAAACTTCTCATCTATAAAATGGAAATAACGGCTTATTTACACAGTTATTTAAAGGGTTTATAAAAGATATGCCAGTCATTTGTTAACTGTAGTGTTCATAAGAATCATGAGGCAAGCAGGTTTACACATAGATTACATGGATTACAGCTCCTACAGATTCTAATTCAGAATATTTTAACAGTGTGCAAGAATGTTCCTTTTAAGCATAATCCACAGTGATTTTTATTTAAGTAGTCAATGAATAGTTAATAATCATCATCAATATATATAAATCAACTAGCACAATGTCATAGGATAGGGGTTTTGCAGGTAATAAGAATTAGATAACATGGAGTTAGAATTACAGTGAGATACTGATGTTACCCACAATTTCTCACTCTTGGGTTCTGTTCAGCCCTTAACTAAAGGCAAGTCGAGCAGGGACCCCTGTCTGAGACAAGTCCAGATCAACTTATCATTATCCTTGGGTCGAATGCCTGACCATGTTCTCAGGTTATGAATCTTATATTGAGTCAGTCTAACAGGAATAAGTGTAGATATATTAAATGCTGAGATCTCAATCTCTCCACTAGCAATTGCTCACACTTCTGTTTACTCCTCTGGTGTTCATAAAGTCATGCCTTTAAGGATAACACACAATCTGAGAAATGCACTGCAGGCAATTTCATCATTGTGAAAGCATCATTGTAAGTACATAGAGTGTACTTACATAACCTAGATTGTATAGACCACTATACATCTAGGATATGTGGTATAGCTTATTGCTCCTAGGCTACAGGCCCGTGTAGCATGTGACTATACTGAATACTGTTGACAACTGTAACACAATGGTAAGTATTTGTGTATGTAAACAAATCCAAACATAGAAAAAGTACAATAAAAATATAGTATAAAAGGTATTACAAAACATGGGGCACTTATCATGAGTGGAGCTTGCAAGATTGGAAGTTGCTTTGAGTGACTTGGTGAGTGAGTGCTGAGTGAATGTGAAGGCCTACGACATTACAATACAGTGAACTTTATGAACACTGTCCACTTAAGCAACATTAAATTTATTGTTAAAATATATTTCTTCAATAATGAATTAACCTTCGCTTACTGTAACGTTTTTGCTTTATAAAAGTTGATTTTTTAAAACTTTTGGACTATTTTGCAGTAACACTTCACCTAAAATAGAAACATATTGTGCTACTGTGCAAAAGGATTTTCTTTATATCCTTATTCTACAAACCTTCTTATTTTTAAAACTTTTTAACTTTACTTATACTTTTAAACTTTTTTCATTAAAAAATAAGACACACACACACTAGTCTAGGCCTGTACAGGGACAGTATAATCTATATCACTGCCTTTCTCTTCTGCATCTGTACCCATTGAAAGGTCTTCAAAGACAATAAAACACATGGTGCTGTCATCACCTATGATAACAATGCCTTCTTTTGTAATACCTTTTTAAGGATTTGCCTGAAGCTGTTTTACAGTTAATTTTTATTTTTCTTATAACTAGAGGGATTATACTCTAAAATAACAAGAAAAGTATATTATAATAAATATATAAGCCAGCGACATATTTTTCTTATCAAGTATTATATACTGTACATAATTGTCTGTGCTACACTTTTATACAGCTGGCAGCACAGTAGATTCATGTACACCAGCATTGCTGCAAACAAGTAAGTAACACATTGGACTACAATGTCATGACAACCACGTCACTGGGAGACAGGAATTTTTCAGCTCCATTATAATTTCGTGGAGCTTTACTGAAACTCATATCTGTTGACTGAAACAATGTTATGCAGCATGTGACTGTATTCCTAAAAGCTCTGCACAAGTCTAAGTGTGGGACTTATGCAAAGGAAGGCATGCCAGTGCCATCTCCTGAGCCGTCTTCCTATACATTTCTTAGAAGACCTGAGAATTGCCCTTATCCTTGGCCTCCTTTCTCATTCAGATGTTCTTTCAGCAACATTCTTATGGAAAAGAAAGGTCCTTTCTGGAGATTAAGGTAAATAAATCTGAAACCCTCAGAGAGTCTATGCAAATGACCAACAGGTTTAGACCAACATGTTTAGAAAATGATTAGAAAGTAAATTTTTTAATAAACATATAAATAAACTGATTTCTGGGCTGATTAGTAGTTTATATCTTTTTTTTCCTCCCTGAGAAGTGGAAGAGTAGTCGGGGGAATCGTGGAAATTGGTTGGATTTCTAACAGTCGCCTTTAAGGGGACTGTAATATAATGTAAATAAAATGGGATACTAGTAAAATTGTGTGATTTGTGATGAATCACTTGTAGATTTTTCTTTTCCATAGTAATAAAACATCAATGAACAAAGACTAAATTCTTTGATCATGAATTTCAACTTAAGAAATCCCTTCGTTAAAACACAAATATGTTATATAATTATTGCGTAACTAAATGCTCTTTTGGAAAAGTCGCTTTCACAAATTGATGTTGCAAGTTAAACTTTTAAGACATAGAAAAGGAATATAGAAACGGATGCTTCCCAGACATTATCAGAATGCCTCAGGATGGTAGAGGTATAGCTGTCAAATGGGAAGATATACCTGGGAGGAAAGACTCATGCACCAAAAGTGGGGAGATGAGAATAGAAAGGAAAAGTGGACTGAAAATTCAGTTACTTTACAATTCTTCTCAGGCTTTCCCTGTCCCTAAATCATCTTGAGAGGCAGATTTGATTTTGTGCTATGCTCCAGGGCATGGAAGAGGAATGAGTGCTATTCTGTATGCTCACCTTTAGGTACAGGTGTGAGAATGATATTCTCTGACTGACTCAAATCCTGAGCAGTATGAGGAATTTAAATTATTTCATCATGATTGTTAAATTTCAAAATTTACATGATTTTAAAAAACAATTTTAAGCATCATATATAACAATAATAATTTGTAATAGGAATAAGATGATTTGCTGATTAAAATATCTTAAAATTTAGGGTTTTTAAGTATATCATCTCAGCTTTAATTTGCCTAATACCAGTGAAATCAACTGCCCATTGATTACTGAATTGTTTAAATCATGTATACACAAATTGCAACATGGTAAATCTTGCCCACCACCTGTTTTTATAAATAAAATTTTATGGAAACACAGCCTATTTGCTGACTGCTTTCCAGCTACAACAGTAGATTTCAGTAGTTATAACAGAGACCTATAACCTGCAAAGCTTAAAATATTTGCTGTCTGGCCTTTTACAGAAAAAAGTTTGCTGACTCCTGGTTTAAATGTAATGGTTTTAAAAATTCTCGAAGCCTAGGTAGCTTTTAAACAAAATAAATCTTTAGTAATCGAACAAAGAAATCTTGGTTGACCTATGAATCATAGGAATATTCAAAAATGGCATCACAGTTTGAAATGTTAATTCAAAAATTAGCCTGAAAACGCAATTGTCTCTTCTTGGATATAATTTCAATATGATGTTATGCTAAAACACTGTATTTTAAGATTAACAAATGATCTTTAAAATTTCTCAAGTATATTTAAAATATGATTGTATATACTTCTTTTTAGGAACAGAATACTGCCTACATATAATTAAAATTCATTACATAGAGAAGTGATGTACTGTATAAATATTTAAAATGCATGTTGATATTGATATAAGCCATTGACTTGACTGTAAGATATTAAGTCAAAATATTAGTTGGAATAGTCTACAACTAGAAATCAAGGATAAAGGATCTAATTGGACAATGGTTCTGTTACCCAAGAAAACTGATTTGTATTTAAAAACACCACAGTAATAGGATATATTCATATGCAATTTGAGTAGATGCCGTTATCAAAATGGTAGGATGTGGGAGCTAGGTATTCCACTCTAGATCAATATATGCAATCGTGGAGGCAAGCCAGGAAAAATGAAGGGAGAGCCTGGCAGAGTTAGTTATTCTCGTGTCTGAAACCTAGACTTAAATCTTACTCCAGTTACTTCTTATGTGATGTTAATGTGTCTTTTTCCAGAACCTCTCTGAACTTTGATTTCCCCCTAGGAAATCCAAAATGAGAATATGTATCTCAAAAGACAGCATATGGGAGTCATATAAGAATAGCCTGTGAAATAGCTTCATCTATAGAAGAGCCACTTTAAAATTTGTGAATTAGGTTTTATTTTATATATATTGGTATTGTGACAGTAAAAAATTCCCCCCAAAACAAGCTACAGTATTATCTGTGCATGGTAGGAGACACTTGTAATCCCAGAATGTTGGGAGGCCAAGGGAATGATAACTTGAGGCCAGGAGTTTGAGATCAGCCTGGGCAACATAACAAGATATTGTCTCTAGACAAATATTAAATAAAATGAATTATCTATGAGTGGTGGTATGGGCCTGTGGACTTAGCTACTTGGAAGGCTGAGGCAGAAGAAGTGCTTGAGTACAGAAGATTGAGGCTGCAGTGAGCCATGATTGTGCCACTGCATTCCAACCTGGCTGACAGAGCAAGAACCTGTCTCTAAGAAACACACACACACACACACACACACACACACAGAAATACTGTTAATATAGATCTCTAATTTTTATATTTTTAAATTTAACTTTGTTTTTACTTATTTACTTTTGTTATACTTTAAGTTCTGGGGTGTAGATGTGCAGCATCTACATTAGGTATTTCTCCTAATATTATCACTCCCCAATCTCCTCACCCCTTGCTACTCCTCCCCTAACCCCTCCACTCGCCAACAGGCACTGGTGTGTAATGCTCCCCTCTCTGTGTCTATGTGTTATTATTGTTCAACAACTGCCTATGAGTGAGAACATGCAGTGTTTGGTTTTCTGTTTTTGTGTCAGTTTGCTGAGAATGATGGTTTCCAGCTTCATCCATATCCCTGCAAAGGACATGAACTCATCCTTTTTTATGGCTGCATAGTATGCCATGGTGTATATGTGCCACATTTTCTTTATTCAGTCTATCATTGATGGGCATTTGGGTTGGTTCCAAGTCTTTGTTACTGTAAACAGTGCCATAATAAACATACATGTGCATGTGTCTTTATAATATAATGATTTATAATCCTTTGAGAGTATACCAGTAATGACATTGCTGGGTCAAATGGTATTTCTATTTCTAAATCCTTGAGGAATTGCCACACTGTCTTCCACAATGGTTGAACTAATTTACACTCCTACCAACAGTGTAAAAGCATTCCTATCTCCACATCCTCTCCAGCATCTGTTGTCTTCTGACATTTTACTGATTGCCATTCTAACTGGAGTGAGATGGTATCTCAATGTGGCTTTGATTTGTATTTCTCTAATGACCAGCAATGATTAGCTTTTTGCATATGTTTTCTGGCTGCATAAATGTCTTCTTTTGAAAAGTGTCTGTTCATATCCTTCACCCACTTTTTGATGGGTTTTTTTCTTGTAAATTTGTTTAAGTTCTTTGTAGAGTCTGGATATTAGCCCTTTGTCACAGAGGTAGATTGCAAAAATTTTTTTCCCATTCTGTTGGTTGCCAGTTCACGCTAATGATAGTTTCTTTTGCTGTACAAAAGTTCTTAAGTTTAATTAGATCCCATACATCTATTTTGGCTTTTTGTTGCCACTGCTTTTGGTGTTCTAGTCCTGAAGTCCTTGCCTATGCCTATGTCATGAATGTTATTGCCTAGCATTTTAAACATATTTTTTTTATAGAAATGTGTATTTCCTTCGTATCATTGGAAGAGGAAGAAGGGAGGATTTAATGAGTGACACACAACAAACAGGTCTAACAGGAGAGCTCGTCTCTTCCACACTTTTTGTAGTGTCCATAATCCACCACAGGGCTACATATACCTGTTTGTGTTTGTGGCTGCCTTCATCTGCTGCCATAATCACCTTGAACATTTGCTTAATGGAGGAGTTTCTTAGGAATAATTAAGTCTTAATAATGCCACACCATAGAGGAAAGAAAAAATCTAAATCAGAAACGTCACAAACTTGTTTATCAAGCTAAGATGCTAAACTGAAATAGGGCCAGAGGATGAAAGGGGTTTGAGGGAGATGGGGTGGAAAATAGGAAGCCCTTACAAGAGACTAGGGAAAGTAAAAAGCAAGAAAGGCAAGCAGTTTTGAAGATATTTCAATCAGTACTGACTTTCCCCCAGGATGTTTCTTCTAAATAGAGGCAACTTCACCTGGATCAGATGGAGGTGAACTCTTTTAAAAAGTTGAACAGGGCCAGAAAAACAGTGCCTCAGAGATTTGCTTAGCAGGCCAAATAGACCTCTCTGACCACCTTGGCCCAGAGGACTATTCATAGACAAAGCTGCCTACATCACCTGTTAAAGCCCAGGCTTCTTGCCAGCCAGTGGAGAAGAAAATTTACTTTCACTTGATTTCACAGCACAGGAGCACATTTGGAAGAGCTCTGCTTTCTCATAATCCTCTATATGAGGATTTCTGATAATTAAAATTTGAAAAACAAGTGATACCTTTGGGTGAAAACCTGAAATTTATGAGCTATAAATGGTGGCCAAATTAAGTATTATACTTAATTATTTAATTATAGCCATACTTCTATTTGTAGCCATTATTTATAGCTATTCTTCTATTCCACCAAAATCTGAAAATCATTCCTTCTAGCGTAAAAACAGGTATGGTGAAATACATATATTTTCGATATGTTAAATATAATATTTGTTACATAAAATATAAAATATATATTACACATATAAATCTTGCTTTTCTTTAGAGACCAAATTCTTACTAGAGAGGTGCCTGAAAACTTATAAACCACAATGATGACCTTGATATTTAGGATTATAATAATAATCCCTACCATTTATATCCATATGTGACCAGCATGTTAAAAATATTATCTAAATCAAAACTCTAGGAAGTATGTGATAATATTTGTAGCTAACAAAGAAGACATCAAGTAAGTTTGGTATTCTATTTTTTAAACACAGGGTCTCCCTGTGTTACCTAAGCTAAATTCCAACTAATGGGCTCAAACGATCCTCCATACTCAGCCTCCCAAGTATTTGCAACTACAAGCATGCACCACTGCACTCAGCTCAGAAGCTTATATTTTAAATCACACTATCTAATATCTATAATCACGATTAATAGAATTAATCAAATGTAAGCACATATAACCATATTAAAATACCTAAAGTTAGTGTAACTTAAGGACCCTGTCAAACTGCTAATAAGCAACACAATATCTTATCAGCAGCATCATGAGTCTATCCAGAGCTAACAGTTTTAAATCCAGTGATTTTTCCTTGAAGCTCAACTGTCCACAAGAGTCAACAGCCAGAAAAACAAATGGGTTCCTCTTCAAAAGTAAAAATAGCTTCCCTCATGATATAGCTACAGAAAGAAAAGCCTAATTCTGCTCTAATTATGATAAATTCATTTTATTTATCCTTTGGAAGTATTATTTGCTCAAATTTTGAGGTAGTTCAATATTTGTCTTTATAAATGAGTCTGGTATTTCAAGCACTTCAATTTTAGTGAAAATGTAATTACACATTTTTAGTAACATTGTAAAGAATCAGACATTTCCAAATCCAAACCATATATTTTTGATTTTGTATTTTCAAGGTGGTAAATATAAAATTACCTTAGGATGTCATATGGGAAAATACAGTATTTTCTTAGATTAACAGAATAAATATACATCATTCTATCAGTTTTGTGAACATGCAATGTAAAAAAATCAGAGATTACTATACTACTAAAAATGTTAACCTATGAATAATAGCACGAGAATATAGTTCAAAAGATGAATTGGACTTCCTAATCACATACTAAATTTCATTTCTGCTATATGGCCAGAACTTTTCATTTTTTTTCATACATATATATATATATATATTATTATACTTTAGGTTCTGGGGTACATGTGAAGAACATGCAGGATTGTTGCATAGGTACATACATGGCAATGTGGTTTGCTGCCTGCATCCCCATCACCTGTATCTGGCATTACTCCCTATGTTATCCCTCCCCAACTCCCTGTACCCCACTGTATCTCCCCTAGTCCCCCACAGCAACAGACCTCAGTGTGTGATGCTCTCCTCCCTGTGTCCATGTGTTCTCATTGTTCAACACCCACCTATGAGTGAGAACATGCGGTGTTTGATTTTCTATTCTTGTGTCAGTTTGCTGAGAATGATGGTTTCCCAATTCAACCATGTCCTTACAAAGAACAAGAACTCATTGTTTTTTATGGCTGCACAGTATTCCATGGCGTATATGTGCCACATTTTCCTTGCCCAGTCTATCAGCAATGGGCATTTGGGTTGGATATAAGCCCTGTTTGTGCCACTGCACTCCAGCCTTGGTGACAGAGCAAGACCCTGGGGGAGGAGGGTGGGGAAGACAAATGTGCAAAAAATAATTTCAGGGTAAAAAACTAAATGCAACAAAAAAGAGCTATGGGAGAAATTTTCATATGTTTATATATACTTGTGAATGGTGGATCAAAGATCTTTCAAGGAAGTAAACACAAATTTACATGCACTTTATTAGGGGAAGATATTATTAAACAGGGGTCTTGAAGCACCATTTTATCCCTGAAATTAGTTAAAAGAGATATCATCAGCACACTAGCCTGATCTATGTACATAATAAATGGATCACTTCTGAAAGGCTCATAACAAATGTAGCTGCCAAAATTTGAAATTACAGAGATGATTTTTGTAGATATTAAACTATCTTGTGAAATTGGCATAATGCACACAAAAAGAAACATGTAAATGATTTAGTAATTTATATTTAAATATCTGTTAAACATTTTTATTTAAATTGTCATGACTTTGTTTGCTAGGTGATTAATGAGGGCTCTATACATAAAATAATGCTGTGTCAAAATACTTGTAATTCATCTCTTTTGGGATGTTCATATTCAGAAAATAGGCTATTTATTACTGCTCTCGTTACACAAAGATGTCTTCTAGAGGCAACTATTTTCAAATTGGTTTAGTTACATTGTAGTTAATTTTAATTTGATTAGAATTTATAGCATCTATTCATTGCCTCTCAAATAAAATAAAAGACTCAATAAATGTATAATTAAATATAAAATCTTCAAAAGGAATGAAGCAATGGATAAGAAAAGGATATTCTTTTATCTGTCACCAGTGTGAACCCACTTATTGGCTTGCAAATGAACTCTCAGAAGGGCAAGTAAAGAAAATCTGCTTTGTATGGGTGTCACAGATTTATCATGTACAAAGAGTATTTGCTTTCTTCTCTACAAGCCAGTCTGAGACGTAAAGGAAAATGGCTTATTTATATTATATGCCACAGACAGTAAATTGTATCATATCACTTAAAGGGGAATTTAAGTATGGATATCCAAATTTAAGAATCAGACATTTTAGGTGAAGAAAGGTGATAACATTCACTCCAGATTGGTTATTACCTATTGCTTCCATGAATTGGCTATTATATCCATGTAAAACTTAAGTATTGTGGTATAGGACATTTTCTTCTATATTTAAAATTAGGAAAACTGGCTTTGTAGAGTTATACAATTAACAGGGAAAGTGACTTAATTTTTTCATAAAGAAGTTACATTTGTTTTTGAAGATGAAGGAATCATTTCACTTGAATGGTTTCCCTATATCTTCTGAGAATTCTTACAGGATGAAAGCATTCTGCTCTGCAATTTTAGATTCAGGACGAAAAAGGAAGTAATTGACTATATAGCTGAATTTCATCTCACAATCCATTCTTGATTTCTGCTGCTAGTGCCAGGCCAAAAGTGTAAGGACTGTTTGAAGAAAGTCATTGTGTGTGTGTGTGCGCTTGTTCTTTGAAGATATATATATATATATATTCTGCTGTGCAGAATATATGTATTATATTCTTATATATTATACATATTTCCATATATTATATAATATATATAATCATTTACATATTATACTATATATTATATATTATTTACTACATACATTATATATATGATATATATTTTTCTGGTCAAAAGTGGAAAATCATTAGAATAGGAACAAATTTTGCTGGCAAAGTGTGTCACTCCTGATAACTATAAATAATAATAACCTAACACCATCTTAGTAAAATAAGTTATTTTAATTCACTGGTATTTGTTAGACTAAGTCTTCCATTTTTATCTAGTGCTAACTTTTATCAGTAATAAACTATTTCAATTTGATTAAAGTGTGTCACTCCTTTTGCAAAATATGATAAATTATAAGAAATTTTATATGAATATTTACTCTAATTATAACTAATTCTGATATGATTTGACACCTGTCAGCTTTCTTGAAACATGATGATTTTCCAGAGGCCATATATTTTGACATTATACTAAATTAAAAGTGTGCCTCAGCTTGGATTACTTCATAAAACAGAGGCCTGCTAGCATGACGAGTTGAGAATGGCTAGGTCATAGTTCCAGGTTTAGTAAAATACTTACATTATCTTCTGTTGAAAGAATCTCTCACCTGCTAGGAAAAAGCATCTCAT
Source organism: Sapajus apella (assembly GCF_009761245.1). Lineage (NCBI taxonomy): Eukaryota > Metazoa > Chordata > Mammalia > Primates > Cebidae > Sapajus > Sapajus apella. The sequence continues at coordinate 124,046 of NW_022437195.1, forward strand.
ACAGCACAGCCTAAATATACAATATGGGAAGAACAAATTCTCCAAACACGTTTCTGGAAGGGATGTTAAAAAGAATGAAACTTTTCTTTAGTTTTTGGTTTATTTGTTATTCTAGATACTAAAGAAAGAGATCCATGTGTTGGCTGCTGGTTTGCCATGTACAGTGTATTATATAATGGGTGCTGTCACCAAATTAGTATTCCTTTAGGAAAGCTTTTAACAGGGCATTCCATTGTTCTACTAAGCTAGTATTTTTCCCTAATACAGATTACATGAAGACATAAGTGGAGCCTATGATTACTCATTGTCATATCTCTTTTATCATGAAATTGTTCCTTGGTCTTAGAAGATGTTATATTGTATCTCTTGTTTGCAAGTCAGAAAATCCATAAGCCCTCAGAAAGTGGTATAGGCAAAGGTAGAGAAGTTAAGAATACTTCCAAAAGATAAATGCTTGTGTCCAGGGTGAAATGAGTCTGATGTAACCAACTTCTCAACACTTGGCTCGCTATTCTCTTTGGATAACAGTACCATATCAAAGACTCTTCATTGGTAGCTGTTCCTGGAGTTAGGATAATGAGTTATGGCATGATTTAGATAATTCTTAGTGAGAAAGCGGTCTATAATATTGGAGCCATGTATTATATAACCCTGCCTGCCATCATGCCCTCTGCATTCATGAGACTTTTACACAGAGTAGTCAAGACGATAGGCTGGCTGACAATCACCAGATACAGCATTGCATTCACCTGTTTGGTAAACGACTTTTCTGTAGAGAATGCTCTGTGGTGGAAATTTGCAGGAGACACAAAATCTACATGCTTGGTACTCAATCCAAAAGATCTATTGATATGCCTCCTCTTAGATGTCTTTGTTGATTTTTCAGTCTTGCTTGTTTTACATTCATGACCAAAAAGTCAAGCCATTCACTGCTGTCTGAGTCCATGTATGTCCTTACCTTAGACAATGTTACCCTCTCTAATTGTGAAAACACAATGTGAATGGCTCACAGCAATACTCATTGGACAGACCCTTACCCATGGCATGCTCTCTCCTATAGTGACCCCTAAGAGTGGATGTGATACAGCATTCCATATTTAGCTGACATCAATATACCAGGAAAACCCATTCATTATCTAGGTCCAAGATATATTCCACTTTTGGTAGGTAGCTATAGAGAATTCCCCATGAGAACACAGATGTAGGTAAGAGAGAGGAATCTGTACAAAAGAGGTAAGTTTTATGAGTCTAGACCACCTCTTTATGTAACATCTTTATAAACATTTTACTGCTTAATGTTATACAAAATGGAAACTTCATTTTATATAAAAATTCTTATTTTAACTGTATTAACCTAATCCTTAGAGTATCTGATGTTCCCCAACATTTTATAGGCAGTTATGTTTGACTTCAGAATGATACTATAGGGCCCAATAGCGTACCACATATGGTAAGTAGTTTTTTGCTACATATGACCTGACTTTGCTCTGTAGTCTTTTTGAGGCATGACAGACTCCAAAAGCACCTGTATCAGTTGTGGATATCTGCAACAGATATAGGACTTTTAGATATTCTGAATAATATGTTTTAAGTCCAAAACAGGTTGTGCTGTAATCTCTCCCCCTAAAGACCCTATTGTCGTCTAAGTCCCACATAAAACTGAAATCTTCCTGCATCATCAATAAATTTTGGCAGTATACCCAGATGTAGTATATACTGTCTTTAAAATCCAAAGAAACACACCAAATGTTACGCCTCTTATGTAGAGGCTCAAGGTGCAACAACTTGTTCTCTACTTTTGAGAGAATGTTCTGATAAGCTTCAGAACATTGGACTCATGAACAACTTTTGATGATGCAGGATTTTAAACATTGTGATATTCTTCTCCCACTTACTGCCACGCATCTATCTTAAATGGAATTGCCTGATCACTAGAGCCAAGTAACTTGATCTTATAATGGTCTAGCATAATATTTTTTAGGAAGTGAAGAAATAAAAGTCCAATAGACTATATTATGACCCAAATTGTGACAATTAAGGCATCCTAGGGCATCACAGTAAATGGTCACTGCTGTCCTTTCCATGTAAAACAGAATTTGGTTTGGTTTTCCTAAATTATGGGGATTGAAGACAAAACATTCTACTGATTGATAACTATATATCAAGTTTAATAAGTAAAATATTAGTGAAAGCCTAAACAGAGCACTCCTTTGAAGCTATAGCTGTAATTACAGATGAGGTTGTGTTGGTATGAGGCACTGCAGAAAAAGCATCTTACACAGAATTAAAAACTGATTACCATTAAAATAGATGTCAATGTCTAGCTTGAGGTAAGTTTTAAATTCTTTTAAAACCTTTATATTAAGTAAAATATCCTATGTTGTTACTCACATTGTAATATGATGTTAGGATGATGGCAAAGCTAAGTGTGATGTATTTATATAATGAGTATACTTCTTAAAATTTATAATGTGTCAGTCATTACACTAGATACCTTATATATTGTAGTTCATTTAGTTGTTTTACTAACCCAATGATAAATTTCATACTCATAGATGTTAAGGTATCTGTCAAAGTCACACAGCCATTACTTGGAAAAATCTGAGAGTCAAATCTTATTGATTTAAAAGCCACCCAGGAGAATTGCCTGAACCCAGGAGGCGGAGGTTGCGGTGAGCCGAGATCGCGCCATTGCACTCTAGCCTGGGTAACAAGAGCGAAACTCCGTCTCAAAAAAAAAAAAAAAAAAAAAAAAAAAAAAAAAAGCCACCATGCTTTCCATTATAATACCTTTCTTCCCAGCACTTGGCATAATTTCAGCGAATTTTATTTTCTAAAATTTGTTGTATAGGAACTGTTATTTTCATAGATAAACAACTGGAGATGAAAATAAGAATAAATATGGTAGAGTGATATAAAATTACATAATCTAGCTTGTCTAATATATTTAAATAATGGTAAAATTAGATAAGTCTTACCAGCAGCAACCTACAAAGAAAGGGGAACCTTCTAATGACAAAATTCACAAAGTAGAAGCTGAGAAATAAAACAGATTCTGTATCTGTGAAGAGCAAGGCCCTGAACCACAACACTAAGAATCCTATAAATTAGAATTCTCAAGAACTATTCTCATTGGTATTAATTTAGTCTGTAGAGAGAAAACTAAGTTAAAGTGCTATAGTTTCCTCCTTACTCTTTTCGACTGGGATGTAGCCCTAGGTGGATTTTGTGGAAAGACAGGTAAAATAATATTGGAGCCATGTATTACATAATACTGCCTGGTGAATGGCTGGTGAACACCCAGGGCTGTTGTGCAAGTTAACGTTCCAGGGCTGGACATCACAAGGGTATCTACCCATGTGATATGGTTTGGCTGTGTCCCCACCCATATCTAAACTTATAGTTTCTGGAATCCTCACGTGTGATGGGAGGGGCCCAGTGGCAGGTAGTTGAATCATGGAGGCAGTTACCCTCATGCTATTCTCACAATAGTGAGTTCTCACAAGATCTGATGGTTTTATAAGGGGCTTTTACCCCTTTTACTCAGCACCTCTCTCTTGCCTGCTGCCATGTAAAATATACCTTTGCTCTTCATTTGCCTTCCACCATGATTGTGAGGCCTCCCCAGCCATGTGAAACTGTGAGTCCTTTAGACTTCTTTTTCTTAATAAGCTACCCTGTCTCAGGTATTTCTTCATAGCAGTATGAAAATGGACTAATACACCATGAGAATGGGTTTTCCTCATTACACATTATTTAGAAGGAAACAAAACAATATTGCAACTCTTCACATTGATTCTTTAGTTATTAGAGAACCCAAATCTTGGATATCTTATTGCCTGTGACTGTTACGTATAGAAAGATTTTCTCTTAAACTAGGGTAGGTTGGCCTAGACCTGCTATAAGCTATAGCACAATTATATAGACAAGAAAAGTCCTTGGTCTGGAGCATCACATTACTCCAACATGGGAGAAAAATCAAAGAAATAAGTCAAAAATCATGGCAACTTTTGTAGCTACCAGAACTTTGAATTACCTTACATCTCACTCAGATATGTAGGCCAAGCCAAAGTAGCCTTGTAAAGGATAAATCCCATTTGTTTAAAAAAAGAACAGCATAGACAGAAATAACTTTTAAAGGTCCTTTATACTTTTATATATTTCCCAGTGCTTCCCCTTCTGGTTTCCATATATATACTTATTATCTTAATACTGTATCATCATTTATTTCCTAATCTTTTAAAATAAGGTGACCTCAGTCTTGCAGGTGGTAAAAATGGAAATTATTGAATAAACAGTGCCACAGATGAGATTTGTTCTTTTTAAGTCAAAAATTGTTCTGCTTTATATGTCTTCTCTAAAGTGCATGCATTTCGATTCCCTGTTTGCCCTTTCTTCTATTTTAATATAATTGAGTGGAAATGATATTCTCTGGAAAATGTTCCTTATGGAAGAATTTGGATAGCATATACTCACTAGAAAGAAAAAAGTTCTTGCTAAAACTTCCCTACCCAACACTGAGATACACTTTGCACTTTGTACCTTAGCATTTTGTTTCAAACTGCAGAATCTTGTATACTAAATGCTTTCTATTACCTTCATGGACTTTTAAAAATTATTATTGTTGTAAGAGAAGAGCTCAATTTATGTTTTAATTTATTTATAATTATTAGTATTTTTTCCAATCCTTTTATTTATTTTATTACACTTCAAGTTCTGGGATTGATGTGCAGAACATGCAGGTTTATTACATAGGTATACATATACCATGGTTGTTTGCTGCAATCATCAACCATCATCTACATTAGGTATTTCTGATGGTATCCCTTCCCAAGCCCCCTACTCCTGACAGGCCCCAGTGTGTGATGTTCCTCTCCCTGTATCCATGTGTTCTCATTGTTCAACTCTCACTTATGAGTGACAACATGCGGTGTTTGGTTTTCTGTTCCTGTGCTAATTTGCTGAGAATGATGGTTTCCAGCTTCATCCACGTCCCAGCAAAAGACATGAACTCATCCTTTTTTATGGATCCATAGTGTTTCACGTTGTATATGTGTCACATTTTCTTTATCAGGTCTATCATTTATGGACATTTGGGTTGGTTCCAAGCTCAGCAAAACCTGTGGCCAGACTGCCTCTCTAGATTCCTCCTCTCTGGGCGGAGCATCTCTGAAAGAAGGGCAGCAGCCCCAGTCTGGGGCTTATAGATATAACTCCCATCTCCCTAAGACAGAGGACCTGGAAGAAGGGGTGGCTGTGGGTGCAGCTTCAGCAGACTTAAAAATTCCTGCCTGCTGGCTCTGAAGAGAACAGTGGATCACCCAGCACAGCACTTGAGCTCTACTAAGGAACAGACTGCCTCCACAGGTATGTTCCTGACCCCCATGCCTCCTGACTAGGAGACACCTCCCATCAAGGGAGAGATCTGGCTGCATCTGGCAAGTGCCCCTGTGGGATGAAGCTTCCAGAGGAAGGAGCAGGCAGCAATCTTTGCTCTTCTGCAGCCTCCACTGGTGATACCAAGGCAAACAGGGTCTGGAGTGGACATCCAGCAAACTCCAGCAGATATGCAGCAGAGGTGCCTGACTGTTAGAAGGAAAATTAATAATAGAAATAAATGGCATCAACATCAACAAAAAGGACGTCCACACAGAAACCCCATCCGAAGGTCACCAACCTCAAAGACCCAGGTGGATAAATCCATGAAAATAAGAAAAAACCAGTGAACAAGGCTGAAAATTCCCCAAGCCAAAATGCTTCTTCTCCAAAGGATCACAACTCCTCACCAGCAAGAACAAAGCTGGATGGAAAATGAGTTTGACGAATTGACTGATGTAGGCTTCAGAAGGTGGGTAATCACAAACTTCTCAGAGCTAAAGGAGCATGTTCTAACCCAATGAAAGATACAAAGGGCATTCAGTTAGGAAAGTAGGAAGTAAAATTGTCTCTATTTGCAGACAGCATGATTGTATATTTAGAAAACCCCATTGTCTTAGCCCCAAATCTCCTTAAGCTGATAAGCAACTTCAGCAGTCTCAGTATACGAAATCAATGTGCAGAAATAACCAGCATTCCTATACACCAATGAAAGACTAACAGAGAGCCAAATCATGAGTGAACTCCCATTAACAATTGCTACAAAAAGGATAAAATAGCTAGGAATACAACTTAAGCAGGATAAGAAGAATCAATATCACAAAAATGGCCGTACTGCTCAAAGTAATTTATAGATTCAATGCTATCCCCATCAAGCTACCATTGACTGTCTTCACGGAGAAGAAAAAACTAATTTAAATTTCATATGGAACCAAAACAGAGCCTGTATAGCCAAGACCATCCTAAGCAAAAAGAACAAAGCTGGAGGCATCATGCTACCTGACTTCAAACTATAATACAGGCCTAGAGTAACCAAAACAGCACCACACTAGTAATAAGCAGATCTATAGACTAATGGAATAGAACAGAGGGCTCAGAAATAACAACAGAATACAGATGACCTAATTTTTGACAATTCAGCCTTTCCTTTTAGAATCTCTTTAAATTTAGCCAAGTCATATCCTCATTCAAGGTCTCTGGTGTCTTATTTTTATAGGTAAAAGGGTTGAAGTGGATCTAAGTATTCTCCCTATACACACACACATAAACGCACACACACAAAAGGTAACTATATAAAGTGATAGGTATGTTAATTAGCTTTGTGGTAATTATTTCACAGTATACACATATATTAAAATATCAAGTTATATAACTTAAATATGTATCATTTTTATTTGTGAAGTATCTTAAAAAAGCTAAGAAAAAAGTCAGAACTTCTGGCTCTAATATTATAGCTCTAGATATGGATTTTATCGTCTATATGTAGCTCCATATAAATAATTATAAGAGAACATAGAAAAGTTAAAAAATGTTTACAATAAGTGCATACAGAATTACCATCTAGACCAGGCAAGTAACATTTTATTATACTTTATCGTCACGTATCTATCCATCAATCCATTGCTATTCTTTCATTAATCTATATTTAATGTATTTTTAAGTGGGCTAAAAATATCAGTAAGTTTCCTCTCAAATATTCCAGGGTGCATATCATAAATCTGAGTGGAATGTTTGTGTTAATTTCTCTTTTATGTAAAATTAATGTGTGATTGAATATATAAATTATAATTGTATCACTCAATAAATTTTGACAAATGCACACATTATATAATGCAAACCTTTGTCAAGATATATATATATATATATATATATATATGTATATAAAATGATCATGAAGTCAGAAATCTTCATGTCCCTTTACCATTAAATTCCTGCCATTCAACCCTAGACAATTATTATGTATATACCTTCTTTTAGATATAAAACACATATAAATAAAATCATGAAGCATTCATTCTTTTGAATAAAGGCTTTTCACTCAATGTAGTGTTTTTAAGATTCTTCTACATTGTCATGTATATCATAGTTTGATCCTTATAATGATGAAATACTATTTCTAAATATGAATATGCCACAGTTTATTTTATTGATGGATACCTGAGCTGTTCACAGTTTGAGGATATTATGAAAAAGTTTGAGGAACATTCTTTTAAGATTCATTTTTGTGGATATATACATATATATATATATATGTGTGTGTGAAATTGTTGTGCTTTTTTTTTTAAGTCTGCCGTTTTCTTTTTTGCATAAAGATTTGAATGGCTAACTTGGCAATACGAGGAAGGCACCTTTAGAGTCTGATATAAAAACATGTCACTAATGACAAAAATAAAAAATATTTTAATTTTGTCTAAGCTAGTTTGATAGAAACTGATAAGTAATAGAACTTAATAATTCAAAATGGAATACTAATATTATCTTGAAAAATGTTCTGGACAAGGACAAAACTGTACAATCACCACTCCTGGATGTTCAGATTAGAGCGTGTCCCACATGCAAAGGAGATAATAAGAAATAAGTAACAGGTGAGTCCGTTTCATAAACTATAGTTAGCGTCTCACTTTCTTGTGCCCTATCTAGTTCTATCCTGATGAGAAACTCTTGGGTACAATGCAGCTGTGCTCTTTCTTCCAATTATTTAAACATAATCATTTCAAATTAACTAAGCTGATTTTGGCTCATGGCAACCTCTGTCTCCTGGGTTCAAACAATTCTCTTGCCTCAGCTTCAAAAGTAGCTGGGACTTCAGGCGTGTGCCACCATACCTGCTAATATTGTATTTTTAGTAGAGACAGGGTTTTGCCATGTTGACCAGGCTGGTCTTGAACTCCTGACCTCAGGTGATCTACCCAACTTAGCCTCCCAAAGTGCTGGGATTACAGGCGTGAACCACCGTGCACCCAGCCTGTTTTGTGAATTCTTGTAGCCTCATTTTGTCTGCTTCCTGTTTACCCTGTTAGAAGAAAATAAACCTAACCTAAGGAAAAGAAACAAAAACAAAAACAAAAACAGCAGTTACTCTCCTGGTGGGCTGTGTAAAGTGTCTAAGGATTGTAGAGTACATTGCAGATGATTAGGGTGCTCTCTCACTTCTTCATTCTGCCAAACACGGTTAAACCTTCTTTTTAAGGAGGAAGTGAGAGAAGAATAATAAGTCAATGAAGCAGAATTACAGTGGAAAAGGGAGGAAAATAAATCTTAGAATAAGTTTAAAAAAAAAAGAAAATTACATTCCAAACAATTGTATCTAAAGCACTCTTTAGATGATCAATCATAATATCTAGGTAACATTATACCAAAAAGAACTCTTAAAACACTTACAGATTCCTGCACCTTTCAGTTGGAAGCTTTGCTTTTAGGCCTTTGTCCACCAATACAATGTATTGATTTCATCTCCACTGTCCATGGGGACCTTTCATTTTCTAAAAAGCACTACTGTAGTGTGTATCACAAAGAATCCTGAGATTTGCATAGTTGAGAAGGTACTATCTTTTCTTCTTATCTTAGGACTCAAAGAAAGAGAGAAGCAACAGTAAAGGAAAAGGAGGCTGGTAAATTATTTGCCCTAAGCTCAGTTCTTTAAACAGTAGCCAAAACTGAAGTATTAGCCAATTTCAAGATGGACTCTTTGTTTTTTTATGGCTATTCTCTGTCATCTCTTTAAAGAGATGCAACGTAGAGATAAAAGAGGATTTCAAAACTTCGATTCTGTATTTGAAGCATTCGTCTATCCAAAAGAGTAAGTTGAAGTGTATCACTTCACTCTGTGTCACTTGAATTTCTGCTTTAAACTAGTGATTAAATGAAATCACAATTTTAGGGATAAGCCACATTTTAATAAATTTGACTGACAAATGCAGGCCTTTATATATAAGAAATATTTTTATATCACTTCTTGATAGACACAATGTTTTTATAAATCTTGATTGATTTGAAACTTGAATTTAGTGAAACGAAAGCTTTTTCTTTAAAAGGCTGAATAGTAAATATTTGGGACTTTGCTGGTCATAAATGCTAGATGTTGCAACTACTCAATTCTGCCCTTGTAGCATGAAAAACAGTTATGGATAAAATGTAAAAAAAAAAATAGTGTGGCTGTGTTCCAATAAAACTTTATTTACAAAAACAGGCAAGTAGCTGGATTTAGCTTATGAAAAGAACATACAGATCCCTGTTAAAAAGGTATGTGAAATGAATTTTAGCTCATTTAAAGTATTTTAAATATCTGAAAATTACAGAAAAATAAAGAGTGAAATATATAGAATTCACAACTCCTTAAACTAGAGGTAATGTTATTTAAATTAAGATATTTCCTAGATTTTTTAGACAATCATAAAATCATATAGTATTTATTTTTTTATTCTATTTTTTATATTAAACATTACATTTTATATCAACACAACAGTTTTGAAAACCTCATTTCGGTTGCAAAAATATTAAAATTTAATGAGTATAAATTGATTTTTGTAGTCATTTCCTTTGGCTGTTTTATTTTGTTCCCCAAGTGTCTGCCAGACTGCAAATGTCAAATGTTTTACATAGAACTTAGCAACTTTGATGTTTTTTTTTTTTTCATTAATTGGTATATTTTTAGAAGGGGAAACACTAGATCAAAGTGTATTAACTTAAAAAATTAGATATAGAATGTAAAATTACTTTCTAAAAAGCAAAGGACTTTCTATTCCAACACATGCTCATTAATAGCCATGATTATTGTGTAAAAGAACTTTTCAATCCTTTTTTTTCTAAATTAAATAAAAGAGAGAAATGGGGAGACAGAAAGAGAAAAAAGAAAGAGCACCTTAAAAATTATTTCTAATCTTTAAAAGGATTTAAATATTTACATATATGCAACATATGAAAAACATTTTTTTCTATATTTATAACATGGCATAGATATTTTTCTAATAACAAAGTTGTAACTATAATAACCACAGCTCTGCTTATTCACTTACACAGAATAGGGCAAGAGTTTCTGAAATTTTTCCATCTCAGAGAGCTACAAAATTGCAGAATTTACAGAGGCCATCAAAAGTAATAAACTATGTAAAATTATGACAGGTATCTCGGCAGATATCTTAGTAAGACCTGCCTGCTCCAGGATTCCACAGTGGTTAGTAAAGCTGTGCAAAATCATTCACATTTTGCAATGTAGCAAAGTAATAAGCAATTTTTTCCCAGTACGGAGAAAATTTATAGAAAGTCTATAGCTACATTTTTTGGGAGGAAGTGGCAAACATGCTGATTAAATGCACTTCAAATTCAGTGAAAATAGGACATAAGAGTAAGTGAAGTAGTACATATGTATGACTATATAATAGATATGACCATATACTTCTTTTAGTAATCCTCATAAACCCAGACTAGAAAAGTACTTTGGCTCAATAATGGACTTTGAATAATATATTCATATCCAATTCAGAGATATGCTTAAAAACTGTTTACATTTAATAAGATGCTATGGAGCCAAAACACTTTTCTTGATACAGTTCTCTAAACTTTAGACTTCATTATTTTCAACTTCAGAAATGTTTACTAGTAGAATTGCTTAAATTTTTTGTCCAAGCTACTACTCCAATTTTTAATATTTAAAGGGAACATTCTTCTACCTACATGAAATACAGTATTTTATGTATCCTAGTGAGGAAGAACTGAAGTTATTTTTTGCAGCATAATTTTTATTTTTCAAATTGTTAATTTAAAAAAATTTCAAACAAAAAATATAAACATGTAGTACCATAAATATACATATGTCTGTCATCTAGATTCAATAATCGCTTTCTCCATCTAGGTAGCTATAAGAATTTTTTATTTTTATTTCATTTTTCTGAGTAAGCTATTGAAAATAAGTTGAAGACACTATGAGCATTTTACTCCCAAAGTAATCTAGAATTCATACATAGTAATGAAGACATTCACATGTGCAGTCTCAATCTCATTATTTATTTCAAGAAAACACAAATTTCCTGGTATAAAATATCTGACATATATCAAGTTTTCAAAAATTTCCTCAAAATGTAGCTGCTATATAGAACCAACACTGTATCTTCTTAATCTTTTTAAATCTAGAACAGTTCCACTGCCATTTTTTATTTCATTGCAGAAGAGAGACTCATACATTTAAAGACATTACAATAGAAAGTACTCATAATGAAACACAGAAAAAAATACTGGGGAATAAATAGTCAAAGAAATGGTGAATTGTGTGAAAACTTTATGTAGCCTTACAAATGTGCAAATGCAGTTCATGACAGCAGAAACAGAGGTTGACAAGAAAAAAAATAGAAACAATGGCCAAAAAATCCCCTAAAAAAATAAGTACATTCAGATCCAGAAGCTCAGCAAACGGAAAGTATAAGAAATCAAAATGAAAGAGAAGCCAAGGAAGACAATTTTCTTGCTTTTTGATCAGAAGCACTGCAGGACTTCCTTATAACCTATATTTTTAAAGATGATTGTATAGAAAAACACCTTAGAAGATAGAGATAATGTCTTTCTCTGGAGCACAGTTTAGGTGTATCCACTGTACATTAATAAAAATTCCAGCTTCTCTGTAACACAATCCATTGAATATGCAAGTAGAGATCACATGGTTCTCTTCATATCACAAGTTGGGAATTGGGGCTTAGAGAACCACTGCAAGAAAATGTTGGTGCTGGAACAACAGTATACCTGTATGAGAAAAATGAGCCTCTGTCTTTACCTTAAATTGGATCATAGACCTAAATATAAAAGCTGATACTATACAATTTAAAAAGAAAATCTTACAGACTACAGAGTAGGCCAAGAGTTCTTAGGACTATAGGAATAGAAATCATAAATTGAACTTTACCAAAATAAAAACAAAAATTTTTACATCTTTACAAGCACCATTAAGAAAATGAAAGACATGCTGCAAGCTGAGAGAAAGTAGTTGTAATACATGTATCTAGTAGAAGATACATACCCAGAATATAGAAAGAAAAAAAATAGCTCAACAATAAAGTAAACAATACCGTTTTTTAAAATGGACTACAATTTGAAAAATATTTTGTGAAGAAAGATATTTGAATGGCTTTTGAACATAAAAAAATTTGCTGTCATTTAAATCAGAGAAATGCAAATTGAAGTTATGATGAGATACCACTGTAGAAATGCTAAAATTTTAAAAACTTGCATATATGTCATTTCTATACATGGGAATATTATTCAGCAATAAAATGAGTGAACCATTGATACATTAAAAAGCAGGAACAAAAGAGAACATAATCTCTGACTCCATTTATGTGAAAGTCCAGAAACTGAAACACTAATCTACAGTGACAGAATGACATACAATGCTTGCTTGGGGCCTGGAATTGGGAGTAGAGATTGACCTCAAAGGTACAGAAGAAAATTTTCTAGCTAATGGAAATATTCTATATCATGATTGTGGAGGAGATTACATGGGTACATACATTTGCCAATGGCTGTTAAACTGTACAGTTAAAATGGAAAATCATATCTCAAAAAAAGTTGATAACAAATGTAAAATCAGTGGCTACATACAATGGCTCACCCCTGTAACCCTAACACTTTGGGAGGCCAAGGCAGGTGGATCTCTTGAGCTCAGGAGTTCAAGACTAGCCTGGACAGCATAGAGAGACCCTATTTCTACAAAACATACAAAACTGAGCCAGGCATGGTGGCATGTGCCTGTAGTCCCAGCTCTTTGGAGGGGCTGCGGCAGGAGGATTGTTTGAACCCAGGAGGTCAAGGTTGTGGTGAGCCAGGATCATATCACTGCACTCTGGCCTGAGGAACTAAGTGAGACCCTGTCTCAAAAAAAAAAAAAAGTAAGACCAGTAAAGTAAAATACTGTACTTACCAGAGATTTATGGCGGCTTTGTTAATGATAGAAAAATTATGAAATTTGATTTGGTTGATAGAGAGGTGAAAGACAACAGTACAGATTTATTTCGATAGGCGAGGCCATTGTAATTCACCTCTAGTAGTGGGGGACCAGAGTAACTTCAGTGAGAGATTCTACAGAAAATTGTCCCTCATTGTAAGGGAAAAAAGGAAATAAAGTCTCTAATAGTTTACAATAGACAATCTTACTTATTATATGGTCATAAATCCTATAATTCATTTGTAAGAAAATTTAATTTTCTAATGTTTACTGTGCTTCTTAATGAGACCTGCTACTCATAATTCAAAATATTTATAAGTAGGTTTAATGTTTGATATTTAAATATTTTTTCAGAGTAGGTTTCCAATGCACATTAATAAATGGATATGAGTTGATTAATTGTGTATTTTATAATGTTTCCAAGAACATTGTTTACTTTCTTTTCTACATACCCAATAACCTTAATATTAAAGTAATACCTATCTATTCATTTATCCAAGCTTTAGGTAACAGACTTGATATTTCCATATCTCTTTTGCCCAATATGTATTTCAAATGCTCTCACTTAACGTATATTTGTTAAAATATTTGTTTATTAAAGAATATGGATGCAAGAGGATCTCACTATGATAGCAAAATCGTATCATTTGTTTACATATGTGGCATGGAGTAATAAGTTTGTGTTATTTGCTATTAGATCTAGACAAATTAGAAGAGTATATTATTGTCATTAACAATACAACTGCTCTGACAATGTTAATACTCTGCATTACTTCATGAAATGTATAAGATGACATTCAAATATTCTCTCTCTCTCTCTCTCTCTCTCTTTTTCTCCTCTCCTTCCCTCCCTCCTTCTCTTTCTTATTGGCTTCATTTTCCTATTTCACCAATATATTCTGTATTTATCCAGTGGGGATCACAAACTCAATGTGAATTTTTGTAAATTTTAGCCTTCATTAAATTTAGACCTGACATAATCCCTAACCTGCCAGTTCTTTAAACTTTCATTCTATTTATCTTCAAATATTCCTTTAGAGGTAACTAGTGCTTTATGTAAGTTAGAAACTGAAAATCCTTTTGAACTTCTCCAAATATTTATCACTCCACTGCTTTAACCACAACCTATTGATATTTGTATAGTAAAGAATTTGAACTTTCCCAAAGAGAGGTCTGATCTTTCCCCTCAGCTTTTGGGAGATAATCTCTAAGCCCTTGAAATGTCATGCCTGATATGAGAGTCTTTGTTTAGTATGGGGTCTAACCATGCTATAAAAGATAAAAATGGGATTTATAAAGATGCATTGGGTCATGTGGTACTAACACCATCTCTGGAGGAGGTGGAGAATGAAATAAGCCACATAGGCAGTCAACCTTCCTACCTAACGAAGCCACTGAAGCTCAGGAAATCTTCCCTACTTGGCAATATTCCATGTGTATTATCACACATTGTGGCCAGGAGTTAATATTGTCCATAACTCCACTGGGAGAGAACACCTGGAAGTGCCATGTTTAAAACCTATCTATTTTCTGCCCCATGAGTTTCTTTCCTTGGCTATCTTTAATCCATATTCTTTCCCTGTAATAACTATGATCATGAGTATAACAGATTTCAATGAGTTTTGTGAGTCCTTCTAGTGAGTTACTGAAACATGAGTGTGTTTTAGGATGCCCCAAACTTGCAAACAGTGTCATGAGTGAAAAATTGTGCTTTCTTTAACTTTTACAATACTTCATGACATCATTCTCCAATTTCCCTACCCTGTTCTATTCATATCATTACTTGCTCTCATCATATTATTGATGCATTATTACAACAGCTGTACAACCTTTCTCTTCCTCCTGAAATCAATTTTTCCCAATTAATATTTTTCTAAAATACAAATTTCTTCATGTCAGCCTTATCAAAAATAGGTTGCTCCTCAATGTAACATTTAATACCAGCATAACATGTTCCCTTTCAAGTTTAAAAGCCTCATGTCCATCAAATCCTGCTCTCTACCAACCCTATGATTTGGTAATTCAAATTCCATAATGATTTTCTATGATGAGCTTATATAATCCATGAACCTTCTTACCTCTGCCTTTTTTACTTAAAATTTTTTTAATGGCTTGTCTACCAATCTTCCAAGGTATTGCTAAAATCTGACTCTGTGGTGCCTACTTTTGTGGTCTAAGCAGAATGAATTTGTCTTTAATTTGCATTCTTTTAGCATTTTATTCCTATGTTATTATAGAAAACTCCATGTTTTTCTCTCATTACCCTGTAAATACATGTAATCCAGGAGATATGTTTTTTGCAGGGCAGGAAAAAAAAAGTCTTCAAATGATTGACTTTGAGGACTTTGTACTAACTTCATCCTAAGAGCATAACTCTGATTTGCAAATGCTAATGCCACGTATCTATGATTTGAGATTAGAATGCTGTCTGTAGAATGAAGGTTCTGCTTTCAGTATCAGAATGGAAAGGTCTAGGTGTTTGAAAAAGAGGAATGAAGAATTATTTAAAGCAAGTACTTAATCATATTAGTTCAATTATTTAATAAATGTTTACTCTGTGGCAGCCACTTTGCTAAGCTTGTTTCATGTGTTATATCAATTATGAAATGCAAAAGGTAGAAAAGTTCTGAGAGAATAAGAAATTGATAATCTATTTGAACTCAAAATTCTCAAGCCAGAACTACATCAAGTTGTTGTTTGTGCATTTCTGATATTATGTCTAGTGTGATAAGCAAGAATGCAAAATACATAAGATCTCCTTCCTTCAGGGAGCATATGATCTAATCAAATGCTATGTTGGTGCAAAAGTAGTTATGGATTTGCCATTTAAATTGCAAAAACCGCAATTACTTTTGCACCAACCAAACAGAAAAATATATGCTATGTGAAGATTATTATAATAAGTGATAATATAATGTGACAGGTAGAAACACAGAAGACTATCCCCTAAGGATGTTGAAACAGTTCTTAGATATGGTTAAATGGAAATTAGGATTTCAAGGAACATTGTTTTGACTTATAGCAGTCAAGTTCTAGTCAGAACTTGAAATGAAGAGCCAAATGGGATTTTTGTGTTTAGCATGAAAGAATTTTCTACACTTAAACTGGTTAAATATGCTTAGTTAAATTTGTTAGAGACAGAAGTTTTACAATACTTTATAATAAGAAAGCTAGTAGCTCTCTAACATAGTGAACTTTGCTGCAACCATGAATTGTGTTTTCAGTGAGTGACTTGCATATCATAATCTAATATGAATAAATTAGCATAATTTAACATGAATCTATATTACAGTTTTTGATCTTTTCAATTGTTTTCTTTTAAATTGTTTTCTCATTTTGGCCATAATCTTTTCACTTACAGAAATAATATTTTTTCAACTGTTGTACTATATATCACGTAAAAATTAGCTTGACCACAAAAAAGCATATATACTTCTAAGGATTTATGAATATATATCATAGAAAGATTCCCTATATCTGATTACTCGAAATTTGAATATGGTAGGTGCAAATGTAAGCAATCTTCCCTTGTATTTTCCCCATAAGTTTTCTTCTTTCTATCTTAACACACCCTTTCAATTTTCTTCAGGTGCTAAGGCCAACTGTGTAGTTTTCTTTCCATATTTTCATCTGTGATTTAGGATTTTGTTTGACTCCATGTTTATGTCCTCTACCCCAAATGCTTTTATTTTCTGGGGTAGAGAAAATAAATATAAATTAAAAACTTAAAAATAAAAAGAAAATAAATAGAAAATTCTGCTTTTTTTGGTCCTTGCTCATAATGACAAATGCACTTTTTATAAAGACCATGATAGAAGTTGGAAAAATGAAATTATAGGTGTATATTTAAGGAGGTGATTGGTTTGTTGCATTATAAAATAATCTGTAGTAGATATTTAATATTATTAATAAAAATTCCCTGAATGGCCCATTTTGGAAAACAGCACCCAATTCAATTCTTTTTTTGTGGATGTCATAACCTGTTTTTTCTTTTGAGAATTGGTACTGCATACTCACTATTTCTTATCATTTGGCTGACATATTCATTTGAACATTGCTAATCTTTTCCCAAGTCATAGAATAGATTAGGGCCAGACTAGGATCATTATCTCTTTTAAAGAAATGTTTAAAGGATGATTTCTGTCCTTTAATTTAAGCAAGATTAACACAATTACAAACAGCTTTATAAAGTTCAGTCTGCATAAGGTTAACAACATTTTCTTTTCTAGATTTAAAAAGCTGACAGTTTATCTTTCAATTAATCAATATAAGCACAAATGGCAAGTATGCATTGACACTCATTGCTTGATAGCATTTTTATAGAAATTTCAAAACCCAACTGACATTTTGTGGTATTTTCCTGTTTTATTTATATCCCATAATAACCTTTTTCATTTTAGCATTTTGTTTTATTTTTAGAGCTTTGCTTACATTGTGGGATGGATCTAGTATGGATCATGTATCAGTTTTCAAATGGTCAAGAAGGCATGATAAAATAAGTAAATTTTTTTCAATAGCATATTAGAATGTCTTTGTGATGGAATTTTATATCATGTTGCTTAAGGTTGGCATCCTTTTTTCCCTCTTTTCAAAGTGCCATGAGATGAAACTAGAATTTTTCACATTCACTTTATTGTGTAATTCATCATATGCATTTAATTTTCATATGAGCATGGCATAAGATCATGTCTTTTCTAGGTATGATGCGCACTGCACAGCCTGCATTTAATTTCTTGATAAAAATCACAAATGTCAGCAGATTTAATGTGTGTAGGAAAGGATCTAGTTGTGGCATCTTTGTAGCATGCTTTTGCTTTGGGCCATTAACTGGACTGACTTCATTTGATTTTATGATTGTTTTACTCTGACCTGTAAATGGAAGAAAAACTACAGTCCAAGTAATTAAAATATCTAAATTATCACAGATTTTGTTTTATCATATTAACTAAACTGATCATCTTTCCAATTTTTAACCATCAGTGTAAATGAATGTTCTATATAGCATTTTTAATTATAAATATGATATATATTTTTAAAGATGTCTTATACTAAGCTTTTATTCATATTTGATGTACTATTTGCTACATTTTTATAAAATGTACTTTAATAATATTTTGCTATATTATAAATATCACATCAATATTGACATGTGATAACATTTACTAAGCTAATCCTTGATTAATGAAATTATTTTCACTATCCCAGTTCTGATATTTACATATTTAATTAAGTTGAGGAAGTTAATTATCCATTCTCAAATTCCCTAAAAGCTAAATATAGATAAACCCTTTGATAGTTATGAGTTAAAACCAAAATTCATATCATCAAAATATAAGCAGAGACACTTAACGCCTAGATTGAAAACGCCTACCTGTATTTGTATAGTTGTATTTGTATAGTTGTGCTATCTCTTTTTGCCAGCAAATGAATATACTTCAAACCATGATAAAAGCCAGACAGTTATTAAATAATAAAGAAATGACTGTTGCTCTGGTAGATAAGTAATATATTATCTATAGCACAAATAAATATTAAATATTTTTGATAAAATTTTTGAGTACACATGAGGATACCTATTTACATCAAACTTACATAGAATTTTAAAGAGACATGAATAGGTAGCTTTCCAGGTTGTCATCAATATGAGAAAAAGATGCCTGCTCTTAAAGGCAAGACAAATGCACCCTATGATAAACTACCTCTGGGAGTAAGGGAGAAGACTGAAATTGTACAGAGCTGACACGAGAATCCTAAAATATTCTGAAATAATTTACTGAAGCAGTAAAATCTACTTTATCTTTTAAGATATTACAATTACTATTAAAATGAAGTGTTACACAATGAATAAATATGCACACTTACTGTCATAGGCTACATATTATCTCCCCAAAAATTCATATGGTGAAGTACTAATTTCCAGTACCTCAGAATTTAGACTGTATTTGGAGACAGGGCCTGTAAAGACATGACTAAGTTAAAACAAAATTGTTAGAGTCTCTGATCCAATTCGACTGGTGTCCTTATAAGAAGAAATCTGGACACATAGGGAGACACCAGGGATACACACACAGGGCAGGAGGACCACAGTGAGGACAGTGAATGCATGACTATCTGGTAGCCAGAGAGAGGCCTCAGAAGAGACTAAATCTGCCAACACCTTGATGTTGGACTCTAGCCTCCAGCATGGCATGAGAAAATAAATGTCTATTATTTAAGCCATCCTGTCTATGGTAGTTTGTTATGGCCATTCTAGTGAACTAATATACTCATATTAAAGAAAAATGATAATTAAAATAACATATGGCCAGTATATCCTGCTAAACGAAGCTGTGGAACTTGTTTTGAATCACTGCCATAACAAACATTAACAGTTCTGTAGCATAAGAAAAAAATATTTGTCTATTCATTTAGATGAAATAATTACTCTGGAATACAAATGAATATTATATCCTTCTGTGTATGTGCATACAGGCATGTAGATACATATTCATAAATCTTTATTTAAGCAATTTATATTAGAAAAACTTATCATGACTGCTTAAATAACAAAAGCAGACAACAAATTACTAATTTGCTTTCTTCATTAAAAGTATATAAGATGAATAAAATAATATTCTGAGTAATTATATAATTTTAGTCATGCATATATAAAACCTTATTTTCAATATCTAAATCATATCACATAACTGGATATTTTTGTCTATGGAGAATCCACCCTCTTTTAGAACACAATGGAAAATTGTGCATATGCTATATAATTTGATTGTTATACTTTTTACTATCTACATTTTAAAAACAGTATTTTTTAATACTCTATGCAATTTTATCATGCTTTTTTCCTCTTCAAAGCCAACTTTTAAAAATTCAGTCATATAAATTTGATGAATTGAGACAAATTGTTGCTTTAGGTTAATATTGTTTACCTTTGTTGTTATTTTCCGCTTTAACCTACTTGCATTGATAAGTTTCTATCCTCATTCTAATGATTATATTTTTTGCTTAAATTTTTTAAATAAATTCATCACACTTATGTTTTCTACACATTCAGTAACATTTTCATAAAGGAAAGAATTTTATCAATTCCGTATATCAAAAGGACAGAAAGACAAAATAAGACACATAAGGAACTTGATTCATGTAGTTCTCTATTCTAATACTGTACATTCCTTGGAATTTGTTACACATTTTATTATTTATAATAGTTATTTCACTGATTTTATAACAAAGCAGATATATCATTACTTTTTACTTTTGCAATTTTCTACAAGTAAGCAATTAGCTCCAAATTTATCTAAAAAGAAATCATTCCTTTGTAAATATTATTTGATTGTTACAGCTATATATTCATATATAATGTGTGATATGGTTTGGATATTTGTCCCCTCCAAATCTCATGTTGACATATGATCCACAATGTTGGGGATAGGGCCTAGTGGGAAGTGTTTCAGTCCTAGAATGGTTCCCTCATGAACAGCTTGGTGCGTCCTTGTAGTTATGAGTGATTTCTTGCTCTGTTAGTTCTCCCTGAGAACTGATTGTTAAAAAAAAGCCTGGCACCTCCCTCTTCTCTCTCTCTTGTTTCTGCTTTCTTTTGCCAAGTGATCTCTACACATGGGCTCTTCTTCACCTTCCCTTCCCCTTCTGCCATGAGTGGAAGCAGCTTAAGGCCCTCACCAGATGCAGATGCCGAATGACATGTTACTTGTACAGCCTGCAGAATCGTAAGCAAAATAAGCATATTTTCTTCATAAATTACGGCATTTCTTTATTGTAAGGCAAATGGATTAAGACAACTTGTCAAAATAAATTTCTAATGAACTTTCATTAGGCATGGATGGGAAGCCGTGTGTGATAAATGTAGCAAAACTAGTTACCAATTAGTGAATCTCATCTAGTGACATTATTTTAACAATCATGTATTATCTATCTTTGTCCTTTGTTTGCAATGTAGTTCAGCAATTTAGATTTATTTTCTATCCATACTTATTGATTTCTGCTTATTAGGGGATGTCCAAAGCAATCACTATACCTAGACTCCTAGCCATTCTATCTGTACAGTGCTTCATCCCCAATGTTAACTGACAGATAAAAATCTTATTAACTGCCTCTTCAACTGGATTATTTCTTTATCGCTTTCCTAATGCTTAAATTGTTTACAGGCTTTTTATACACATACTATTGCCTCACACTATTTCAAACTGCCTGATTCAAATTACCATCCTCCACCATGCTAAATCAAGACATGACTGGAGTCCAATTTTCTGACTTTCGTCTAGAATAGAGAATTTGTTTTATTTTGTTTTCTATGATTTATGACAAATGTGTTGACATTTTTACCTTTAATTGTCAAATTGTGAATTTAATTTCCCTATTCTGTCAGTGTTTACTTTAATTATCTTAAAGTTGTTTCTCTGAACATTTTTTATAGTGCAATTCTACTCCGATGAATTCTTCCAGCTTTTATTTGTATAAAAGAAAGTCTTTATTTTACACTCAATTTGGAAAGATAGTTTCCTGTATGAGTTTCAAATCTGACTATTTCTTTCATTGCTTTAAAGATTTCATTCCATTCTATACTGTTTTGTGTGGTGTCAGAAAAAACATTTACTATAATTTTATTAGTTATATTGAATGTAATGTGTTGTTATTCTATGGCTGCCTTTAAGATTTCTCTTTATGTCACTGCTTTCACCTCTTCCTCCTCTTCCTTTTTTTTTTTTTTTTACCTTTTTCTAATTAATATTGTCATTTGTGTTGATGTGGGTTTTTTGGTACTCATCCTAACTGGGGTTGTTTGGTTTATTAAATCTGTGAATTTATAATTTGTATTAAACTTGGAAATTTTTACAGCTGAAATATGTTATTCCTCTATGCTCTACTCCTTTAATGTATATCATATGTTATTACCCCACAGGCCACTATGTTTTGTTTTGTTTCATTATTTTTCTCTATGTGCTTAGATTTGGATAATTTCAGTATTTTCAAGTTCACTGTCCCTTTCTTCAACATCTAAACTGTGATTAGTTCAAAACAATAATTTTTTATTTTAAATATTGCATGTGTCATCTCTACATTTTTTTATTTAGAATTGTTGAATACCTTGCAATTCTCTCTTCCTTAGGGCTTAGGTCTATGCTTTCCTTTAACTGCATGTGCATATTTATAATATTAACATGATATTTTGGATATCCATGTTAGTTAATTCATTAATGGTGTTAAACTATCTGTTGATTTGCATTAAATCATTTTTCTCTCAATTATAGATCATATTCCCTAGTGCTTTGCATGTCTAAAAATTTCTGATTGTATGTTTGACACTTTTAGTTTTATCTTGTTAATGCCAGATTTTGCTGTATTGTTAAATAATTTTAGATTTTGTTCTGGTAGTCAATTGAATATGGTAATGTCTCTTATAAGCTTTCTTAGGCTGTGTACAGAGTAGCCCATAAAATAGGGCCATTCTATTTCTAGCACAAAGGGGATGACCTTTTGGGCATAACCATCAGTGACTCTGTGTACTTATTAAGGTCTCTGTACCCTGGATAGTGGGATGTCAAACAATTCTGTGTGAGCTAGTGGAATTGCTTAATTTCAAGATACCTACTAATTATCCTTTACTTAGCAATTGTTTCTTTGCCAGTCTTTATAGATATTCACCCTATACATTTGCTGAATGGTACTGTATCAAATCTAATACCTTAGATTTCTGGCACTCATTTTTTATAGATCTTTTCTGCTACTCTGATCCAAAATTTCTAGCTGCCATGGCCTATTCAAATTTCAGCATTCAGTTTCTCAACCCAGTGAGGTTATAAGTTTATTGGAATCCCCTCTTATAAACTGGGACCAGAAATTTATTACAGGAAGCAAGTTGTATAGCTTATCTCATTTGATTTTCCTTTCTTAGGATTCATAGGCCTGTGCTGTCTATATTTAAGTTACTGAAATAAGTGTCTTATATTTAGTCCAATATTCTACTTACTTGTCATATAAATTATGCCATCATTGTGGAAAAGAACAAATAAAAGGAAGACTCAAAATCTATTGTTAAGTATTTTGTTCTGATCACACAACTTATATGTAAATTCTATACTCTAAAATGCAAGATAATAATAAACATTTATAATCAGTCAAAATTATATTTTGTTTAGACAACACTAAAAAAAAAGATACATGATTTCTTTTATTCTTCTTCTTTTTTCTTTTCTTTTCTTTTTTTTTTTTTTTTTTTTAGACAAGCTCTTGCTCCATTGCCCAAACTAGAGGGCAGGAGGGCAATGGTTATAATCCTACCTCACTGCAGCCTCAAACTCCTGGGCTTAAGTGATTCTCCTGCCTAGGCCTCCCAAGTAGCTAAGACTACAAGTGCATATATTAACATGCCTGTCTAACGTTTTTTGTAGAAATGAGGTCTTTCTATGTTACCAAGTCTGGCCTTGACTTCCTGGGCTCAAGTAATCTTCCTGCCTTGCCTTCCAAAGTCCTGAGAATTCAGGCATGAGCCACTGTACTTCATTCAAGACTTTTTAATATAACAACCTATTCTCATATCACTTTCAAAATCAATAGTTAAGTAATATTCTAAAATTTTTATTCAAACATAAAATTTTAATCTTATTTTCTTCATTAAAATACTGAAAAGAAAAGTAGATTTAAGAATGAAAAAAGAGTGAAGATTCTGGAGGATAGAAAAGTAGTATCTTTCTATCTTTCTATTTCTTTATCTCAGAAACCTTTCTCCACACCTAGTCAATAATCACAGTGGTAGAATCTATCCGATATAACTATTTTGGAACTCTGGATGATACCGAAGGCTTGCAACTTCCTGGGGAAGGCTTGCTTCTTGTTGCAGCACTTTTCTTAAATGTTGCAAGCTTCTTGTGCTCTGGCTGAAGTGACTACCAGGGGATTTAAAGGGTCCGTGCCCTTCCTTCATCCATTATTTTGTCTTTTTTCAATTTTTGAGAGGCAGAAATTAAAGACTAAGACATTCAAAAACAACTGTATTTAAGGTCCTTGTGGTGGCTCACACCTTTAATCTTAGTACTTTGGGAGGCCAAGGAGGGTAGATCGCTTGAGGTCAGGAGTTTGAGACCAGCCTGGCCAACATGGTGAAATCCCTGTCTCTACTAAAAATACAAAAATTACCCATGTATGGTGGTGCCTGCCTGTAATCTCAGCTATTCAGAGGCTGAGGCAAAAGAATCGCTTGAACCCAGAAGACGGAGATTTCAGTGAGCTGAAATCACTCCACTATACTCCAGTCCGAATAACAGCGTAAGACCCTATCTCAAAACAAAACACAACAAAAAACAAACAAACAAACAAAATATACATAAAAGGAATATTAGAAAATGACCACACATGAACAGGAAAAAGTACAGGCTCATAAAAGAGCAGAGAAGACCTAAGATTACACTTCAAATTTATCATTGACTCAGAGACAGCCAAAATAATTTCAAAAACAAAAACAATTACAAAATACAGCAAACACTGGAGAAAGGTTAGAATCTGATTTCCACTGTAACTACATTATTAGATTCAAATGTCTAGTTTTCAACAGCAAAACTCCCACAAGACATATATAAAACAAACCAAAAAAATCATCATACAAAGGAATATATAGCCCACTCAAAGGAAAAATAAATAAATAAATAAATAAAAACTGTCCTGAAAAAAGACCTGATAGCATACCTACTAGAAAAGGACTTTAAAACAATTGCCTTAATGATGCTCAAAGAACTAAAGAAAAATGTCAACAAAAATATGTATGAACAAAATGGAAAAATCAATAAAGAGATTTTAAAGACCTAAAAAGAAACCAATAAGAAATTCTGGACCTGAAAAGTATAGTTATTGAAAAGTAAAATTTACTTGAGAGATTCAAAGGCATTTTTGAGCAGGCAAAAGAAGGAATCAATGAACTTGAACACAAAACAATAGAAATTATCAAGTCTGAGAAATGGAAAGAAAAAAGATTGAAGGAAAGTGAATGGAGCCAAAGGGACCTATGGAACACCATCAAGCAGACCAGAACACACACTGTGGGAACTCAACGAGAAGAGAGACTGTGGTACAGAGAATATTTAAAGAGATGGCTGAAAACTTGCCAAATTTGATAAAAGATATAAATAATATAATGTCCAAAAAAGCTCAAGGAATTCCAAGTAGATGGAATTTAAAAGACTAACACCAAGACACATTCAAATCAAACTTTCAAATGATAAAAAGAAAATCTCGGAAGCAAAAAAAGAGATGAGCAGATTTATCATTAGACACTTTGGTGAAAAAGGCAGTGGGTCCATATATTCAAAGTGCTGAAAGAAAAACAAGAACCAAGAATCCTATATCAAGCAAAACTATCCTTTAAAAGTGAGAGAGAAATTAAGGAAATTTGTTTCCAGATAAATAAGAAGGGCATGCTACCACAGGACCTCCCCAGCAAGCAATATTCAAGGAAGTCCTACAGCCTGAAATGAAAGGACATTATACACTATGGAGCACTATACACTATTTGTAGCTGTATGAGAAAACAGAGAACTCAACAATAGTAAATAAATGAGCAATTATAAAATCTTATACTATTCTAATAATGATTTGTAACTCTATGTTTTCTATATGCTTTAAGAGACTAATAGATTTATTTTAAAAATAAGTATTAATCTAAAAGCTAGTATTATTGTGACTTTAGTTTGTAACTCCACATTTTGTTTTCTACGTAATTTAAAGAACTAATACATTTAATCAATCAGTAGTTTATATTCTGGGGCACATAATATACAAAGATGTAATTTTGTGATATTAAGTACCAAAATGAATGGGGACAGATACTATCTCATGCCAGTTAGAATGGCAATCATTAAAAAGTCAGGAAACAATAGATGCTGAAGAGGATGTGGAGAAATAGGAACACTTTTACACTGCTGATGGGACCATTGTGGTGACAGTGTGGCGATTCCTCAAGTCCTGTGGACCAAAACTGGCCTTCTGCCTATTTTCGCAAATAAAAATTGTACTGAATTACAGTAATATCTATGGCTGTATTTTCACTAAAATAGCAGGCTTGTGTAGTCATGACAGAGACCAGCCAGCCCATGAAACCACAGAAATTCACATATTTGACCCTTGAGAGAAGAAATTTGCTGATCTTTATTTTAATGTCTTTAAATCTCATTTTTCTCATGTGTAAACTCCACATTACCTAAAATTTCTTGTATTTTTAATACCAATGAATGTAAAATATTATCCTCTCCACCCAGAACATGAAAATGTTCAATTGCATGTCAGTTGCCAACACAACCATTAACTGAAGAAAAGTTACTTATTTCAACATTTAGGTATAATACCAACTCATACAGAAAGTAAAAGCACACTGTCTTTTAATTTAGAAATTTAAATTGAGATATTTTTAGTTTTACAAGAGAAAAAATCATTTTTAAATTTCTAGAATCTCATTTAAAAGTATAAAAATTACCTAAAACACTGCAAGATTTATCATGGAATTTCTAATTACTACTGATGCAATATTCATATATCCATGTGAAAGTTTCACTCTCTTTTAAAAAACATAGTGATTCTTACATTTTAAAATTTCTTAGTAAACAGTATTTTTAATGAAAAAATGATTAGTGTACCTTTTTCTTGTATAACATGAAGAAAATCATTTGAGTATACCTACTATAAAATTCACTTTTGTAAAGTATGCAATTCAGAGGTGTTCAGTGTATTCACAAAGTTATATGAATATTCGGAGCTGTGATCATCATCACATAATTCCAGAATATTTCATCACTTCAGAAAGAAAGCCATACCTGTCATCGGTCACTCCCTATTGTTCTCTTCCTAATAACTACCAATATATTTGCTTTCTTATGAATTTTCCTATTCCAAACACCTAATACAAATGTGATCACAGAGAAGAGTTTTTCCTGCCTGGTTTCTTTACTTTAATATGTTTTCAAGGTCAAAAATACTTTTTACACAAATTCAAGGCAAATAGGCTGGTGGGCTGAGAAATAAAACATCATCAGATTTTAATGAATATAATTATCATAAACATACCCTATGGATAGATACACATACATGCTTGAAAAAGTGATTATCAGAGATGATAACATAAGATAAAATTAAAAATCGTTTTTATTTCATTAGGTCTTTTTGGATTCCTTTTAGAAAAATCAACAACTTTCAAGTTGACCTGCTGAAAATGGGCTACTATTATAGTAACTTCATCAGGAATGTTACAGTTTGGATCATTAAAACAAATCTTAAAGCATGTGATCTGACAGTAGGAAATGGAATTCTTTTATTCTCATGAGTGTGAAGCCACGTTCTTATTCTATGTTTTGAATTGATTTTGTTTTTTTCTGGAACATTTGCTTTCTTTGGTTCATGAATAATAAAATAAGATTTTTTTTTTTCTGGGAAGTAGCAAGCTTGAATGAAGAATGAGTGGAATCTAAATGTAAACAATCGGATTCTTATCCATTATATAAACTTATATATATTCACCCTGAGGAAGAGTGTACATTTTGATAATAGTTAACACAATAATCTTTGTTGTTAGTATCCCTGTTAATAAGTACTAGAAGATTTATTTGTGGTCTTCGAATCTGACATACTTTTTTAACATGTCCAAAGAAGAATCTAGGACATCCCATTAACCATAAATGGGCTTTCTCTTTATTATTTAGTTAAATGCTAAGAATGAATAACAGATGAGTCTTATGAATGAGTCTATGTGGAATTTGAGCTATTTAGAGGGAAGATTGATTGGCATTAGACTAATATGATGAAAATTTCCTTGATAGTCTCTTGAGAAGATAGTCATGATATTATCCCTTGCAAACAAGGACTAAGTCATGGGTATAAGGGTACATTAATTATTGAACGATTTGCTTCTCCAGCGTGCAGTATTTGTTCTTTTACCCTCCTGAACATATGTGACTGAAAACAAAGACAGCATCGTCCTCTAAAAGACGAATAGACTTAGTAAGTGCAGATACATTTCACTTAAGTTACAACATAAAGAGTAGTTGTAGACCAACAATGCAATCACCCAAGTGTAACCACTATATAAGTTTTACTTTTTCTAAAGAAATATAACATAATTTATGCATATGAGAGATGCTATTATCTCCACCCTGAAATTCCTTCCCTAACACCATTCCTGAATTAATTTTATTCCTCTGTGTCAACTCTTCTAATACATGTTAAAATTTTCCTCAAAATGTTTGTCATCCTAGACAATATATAAAACATGCTTTATTTCCTACAAAATTAAAAATGGAATTGCAGAAAAACCAACACATAAAAATACCCACTTGTAAGGAATGAGAAATTTTTGCTTTAGTTATCTCAATGTTTTAAGCCTTTTTTGTCCCTCTATTTTTTTGTTTTTTAAATTATACTTTACATTCTGGGATACATATGCAGAACATGCAGGTTTCATAGGTATACACACGCCATGGTGATTTGCTATACCAATCATCCCATCCTCTACATTAGTTATTTCTCCAAATGCTATCCCTCCCATAACCCCCCACCCGCTGACAGGTCCCAGTGTGTGAGATTCCCTTCCCCGTGTCCATATGTTCTCACTGTTCAACTCCCACTTAACGAGTGAGAATATTCAGTGTTTGATTTTCTGTTCCTGTGTTACTTTTCTGAGAATGATGTTCCAAATTCATCCATGTTTCTGCAAATGACATGAATTCATCCTTTTTTATGGCTGCATAGTATTCCATGGTATATATGTGCCATATTTTCTTTAGCCAGTCTATCATTGATGGGCATTTGAGTTGGTTCCAAGTCTTTGCTCTTGTGAACAGTGCTGCAATAAACATAAGTACACATGTGTCTTTATAGTAGAATGATTTGTAATCATTTGAGTATATACCCAGTAATGGTATTGCTGGGTTAAATGGTATTTCTGCTTCTTGATACTTGGGGAATCGCCACACTGGCTCCACAATGAATGAACTAATTTATATTCCCATAAACAGTGTAAAAGTGTTGCTATTTCTTCACATCCTCTCCAGCAACTGTTGTTTCCTGAATTTTTAATGATCGCCATTCCCAGTGTGACATAGTATCCCACTGTGGTTTCAGTTTGCATTTCTATAGTGGCCAGAGATGATGAGGTTTCCTTCATATTTGTTGTTCTTCTTTTGAGAAGTGTCTGTTCATGTCTTTTGATGGGGTTGTTTATTCTTGTCAATTATTTTAAGTTACTTGTAGATTCTGGATATTAACCCTTTGTAAGATGGATAGATTGAAAAAATTTTCTCCCATTCTGTTGGTTACCTGTTCATGCTGATGATAGTTTCTTTTGCTGCACAGAAACTCTTTAGTTTAATTAGATTCCATTTGCCAATTCTGGCTTTTGCTGACATTGTTTTTGGTGTTTTGTCATGAAGTCTTTGCCCATGCCTATGTCCTGAATGGTACTGCCTAGGTTTTATCCTAGGGTTTTTATGGTTTTAGGTTTTAAGTCTTTAATCCACTTTGAGTTAATTTTTGTATAAGGTATAAGGAAGGGGCCCAGTCTCAGTTTCTGCATATGGATAGCCAGTTTTCCAAACACAATATATTAAATAGGGAATCCACTTCTTATTGCTTGTTTTGTCAGGTCTGTCAAATATCATATGGTTGTAGAGGTGTGGCATTATTTCTGAGGGTTCTGTTCTGTTCCATTGATCTATATCTCTGTTTTGGTACCAGTATTATGCTGTTTTGGTTGCTGTAGCCTTGTAGTAGAGTTTGAAGTCAGGTAGCTGGATGCTTCCAGCTTTTTTTTCCTTAGGATTGTCTTGGCTATATGAGCTCTTTTTTGGCTCTATATGAAATTTAAGGTAGTTTTTTCTAATTATGGGAAGAAAGTCAATAATAGCTTGATGGGGATAGCACTGAATCTATAAATTACCTTGGTCAATATGGCTATTTTCATGATATTGCTTCTTTTTATCCATGAGCATGGCATGTTTTTCCATTTGTTTTTGTCCACTTTTATTTCCTTGAGTAGTGGTTTGTAGTTCTACTTGAAGGGTTCCTTCACATCCCTTGTAAGTTGTAATCCTAGGTATTTTATTCTCCTTGTGGCAATTGTGAATGAAATTTCACTCATGATTTGGCTCTCTGTTTGTCCATTATTGGTATATAAAATGCTTGTGATTTTTGCACACTGACTTTGTATCCTGAGACTTTGCTGAAGTTTCTTATCAGCTTAAGGAGATTTGGGGCTGAGAAAATGGAGTTTTCTAAATATATAATCATGTCATCTGCAAACAGAGACAATTTGACTTCCTCTCTTCCTATTCAAATACTGTTTATTTCTTTCTCTTGATAATTGCCTTGGCCAGAACTTCCAATACTATGTTGCATAGAAGTGGTGAGAGAGGGCATCCTTGTCTTGTGCTGGTTTTCAAGGAATGCTTCCAGCTTTTACCCATTCAGTATGATATTGGCTGTGGGTTTGTCATAAATAGCTCTTATTATTTTGAAATACATTCCACCAATACCTAGTTTATTGAGAATTTTTAGGATAAAGCGGTGTTGAATTTCACCAAAGGCCTTTTCTGCATCTATTGAGAGAATCCTGTGGTTTTTGTCATTGGTTCTGTTTATGCAATGGATTACTTTATCGATTTTTGTATGTTGAACCAGCCTTGCATCCCCAGGATGAAGCCAACTTGATAGTGGTGGATAAGCTTTTTGATGTGTTGCTGGATTCAGTTTGCCAGTATTTTATTGAGGATTTTCGCATCAATGATCATCAGGGATATTGGCCTGAAATTTTCATATTTTTGTTGTTGTGTCTCTGCCAGATTTTGGTGTCAGGATGGTGCTAGCCTCATAAAATGAGACAGGAAGCAGTCCCTCTTTTCTATTGTTTGGAATAGTTTCAGGAGGAATCGTATCAGCTCCGCTTTGTACTTCTGGAAGAATTTGGCTGTGCATCTATTTGGTCCTGGGCTGTTTTTGGTTTGTATGCTACTAATTACTGCCTCAATTTCAGAACTTGTTATTGGTCTATTCAGAGATGCAACTTCTTCTGGGTTTACTCTTGAGAAGGTGTATGTGTCCAGAAATTTATCCATTTCTTCTAGATTTTCCAGTTTATTGGCAAAGAGGTGTTTATAATATTCTCTGATGGTAGTCTATTTCTGTGGGATCAGTGGTGATATTCTCTTCATCATTTTTTATTGTATCTGTTTGATTCTTCTCTCCTTTCCACTTTATTAGTCTGGCTAGCAGGCTATCTATTTAGTTACTCTTTTAAAAAAAACAGTTCCTGAATTCATTGATTTTTTTCAAGAGATTTTCTTGTCTCTTTCCTTCAGTTCTGCTCTGATTTTAGTTGTTTCTTGTCTTCTGTTAGGTTTTGAATTTGTTTGCTCTTGTTTCTCTAGTTCTTTTAATTGTGATGTTAGGGTGTCAGCTATAGATCTTTCTCGCTTTCTTCTGTGGGCATTTAGTGCTATATATTTCCCTCTAAACACTGCTTTAGCTGTGTCCCAGAGATTCTGTTACATTATGCCTTTGTTCTCATTGGTTTCAAAAAAACTTTTTTATTTCTGCCTTAATTTCGTTATTTACCCAGTAACATTTAGGAGCAGGTTGTTCAGTTTCCATGTAGTTGTGTGGTTTTCAGGGAGTTTCTTAATCCTCAGTTCCAATTTGATTTCACTGTGGTCTCAGAGACAGTAATGGTGGATGCCCCTCCCCACACCTAGCTCTAGCATCCCAGGTCAACTTCAGACTGCTGTGCTGGCAGTGAGAATTTCAAGCCAGTGGATCTTAGCTTGCTGTGCTCTGTGGGAGTGGGATCCACTGAGCTAGACGACTTGGCGCTCTGGCTTCAGCCGTCTTTCAAGGGGAGTGAATGGTTCTCTCTTGCTGGAGTTCCAGGCACCACAGGGGTATAAATAAAAACTCCTGCAGCTAGCTCAGTGTCTGCTCAAATGGCTGCTCAGTTTTATGCTTGAAACCCAGGGCTCTGGTGGCATAGGCACCCAAGGAAACATCCTGGTCTGAGAGTTTCAAAGATTGTGGGAAAAGCATAGTATTGGAGCCTGAGTGCACCATTCGTAACAGCACAGTACCTGATGACTTCCTTTGGCTAAGGGAAAGAGTTCCTGACCCCTTGCACTTCCTGGCTGAGATGACATCCCTCCCTGCTTCAGGTTACCCTCCATGGGCTGCACCCACTGTCTAACCAGTCCCAGTGAGATGAGCCAGGAACCTCAGTTGGTAATGCAGAAATCACCCACCGTCTGCGTTGATCTCGCTGGGAGCTGAAGACTGGAACTGCTCCTATTTAACCATCTTGCCAGCCACCCTTTGTCTCTATTTTTCAGATGGTTGCCATGACACTTTCTCCTAACTCTCTTGGCTTGTGTTAACATGCTTTGTCAATCAATAAGAAATAAAGCCGGGGGACGATCCAAGATGACCGTTTAGGGACAGCTCAGGAGTGCAGCTCCCAGTGAAAGCGCAGAGGGTGAGTGGACGCCACGTTTTTATTGCCCACAGACTAGGAAGTTCCTGGGCAGAGGAGCTCCACAGGTCACCAGCGCGGCTGTGCCAGCCAGCGCGGCTGCTGTGCCCCGCGCGGCTGCTTTGTCGGTGCCCCGGAGCCACGGTTCTCCGTACAAAATACACCGGTCTGAATGCCCTTTTGGCTGGCGATTGGAGCCACAGGAAGTTGCCCATTCGCCGGTTCAAAAAGGGGACTGAGCAGAGAACCAGGACAGTAGATTCCAGGGCAAAAAAAAAAAAAAAAAAAAGGCGCCACAAACCTCAGTGCCGCTGTTTAAGCCAGCGCAGTGAGTGGCCGCAGGGGAAAACAAACAGACCCCGGCGCCTCTTCTACAGGCGACTGGAACACCAACTTAAAAAAGGCTCTGAGGCCGGGAGCCAGGAAATCAGGCTCGGCTGGCCCCACCCCCACAAAAGAACAGCAACCAGAAACTCTGGATTGAGAGTTTCACAGCAAGCGCAGCTGAACCCGGACGGTCCAGCTCTGTGGGGGAGGGGCGTCCGCCATTACCAAGGCAGCCCGCCGTTGCCAAGGCAACCCGCCACAGCAAAGAGACTCCGCCTCAACAGAGGCGGGCCACCATCTCCAAAGCAGTTCTAACTATACCCATATAAACAGGACTGCAGGGAAATTCACACGGCAGTGGGGCGGAGCCCACAGCAGCTCACCAAAGCTGCTATAGGCCGACAGTGACTAGGCTGCCCCCTTGCTGGGCAGGTCTGAAGGAAAAAAAAAAAAAAGAAGGCGGCAGCATAACGGAAACTCACAAATAAAGCCCTAAATCCCTGGGACAGAGCACCTGGGAACAAAAAGCAGTTTATGAGTACTGCTGCAGCAGACCTAAAAGTACCTGCCCAGCAGCTCTGAATGAACAACAACAGAGCTCACAGCTCACCATTTGAGCTCCTATAAAGAAGAGACCATCTCCTTAAGTAGTTCCCTGACCCCTATATATCCAAAAAGACACCTCATAAAAGAGAGATCAGATTGACACTAGGCGGGTATCCTTCTGGGACAAAGATAGCAGCAGAAGAAAACTGGTAACAACCCTTGCTGTTCAGCAGCTGCTGCAGGTGAACCCCAGGCAAGCAGGGCCTCGAGTGAACCTCAGCAGACCTACAGCAGGGGGGCCAGACTGTCAGAAGGAAAACCAAGAAACAGAAATAACCTCATCATCAACAAACAGAACGTCAATCTGAAAGATTTGAGACCCAATTTGAAAGCCAGCAACTACAAAGTCAACAGGTTGATAAATCGTTAAAGATGGGAAGAAACCAGCACAAAAAGGATGAAAACACCCGAAACCAGAACACCTCTCCTCCTAAAAGGGATCACAACTCCTCACTAGCAAGGGAAAAAGGTTGGATGGAGAACGAGTATGATGAAATGACAGAATCAGACTTCAGAAGGTGGGTAGTAAGAAACTTCTGTGAACTTAAAGAACATGTTCTAACCAAACGCAAAGAAACTAAGAACCCTGAAAAAAGATTTGACGAAATGCTAACGAGAATGGATAAAATAGAAAGGAATATAAGTGAATTGATGGAGCTGAAAAACGCAACACGAGAACTTCGTGAAGCATGCACAAGTATCAACAGCCGAATTGACCAAGCAGAAGAAAGGATATCAGAGGTCGAAGATCAACTCAATGAAATAAAATGGGAAGGCAAGACTGGAGAAAAAAGGGTAAAAAGGAATGAACAAAGTCTCCAAGAAATGTGGGACTATGTGAAAAGACCTAATCTATGTTTGATAGGCGTACCTGAATGCGACGAAGAGAATGAATCCAACCTGGAAAATACTCTTCAGGATATTATCCAGGAAAACTTCCCCAACCTAGCAAGGCAGGCAAACATTCAAGTCCAGGAAATACAGAGAACACCACAAAGATATTCGTCAAGAAGAGCAACCCCAAGGCACATAATCGTCAGATTCACCAGGGTCAAAATAAAGGAGAAAATACTAAGGGCAGCCAGAGAGAAAGGTCGGGTTACCCATAAAGGGAAGCCCATCAGACTCACAGCAGATCTCTCAGCAGAAACCCTACAAGCCAGAAGAGAGTGGGGGCCAATATTCAACATCCTTAAAGAAAAGAACTTTCAACCCAGAATCTCCTATCCAGCCAAACTAAGCTTCATAAGTGAAGGAAAAATAAAATCCTTTGGGAACATGCAAGTACTCAGAGATTTCGTCACCACCAGGCCAGCTCTACAAGAGCTCCTGAAAGAGGCTCTACACATATAAAGGAACAACAAGTACCAGCTCAACTAAAGGGCAAAACAGCCAGCTAGCACCAAAATGGCAGTATCAAATTCACACATAACAATATTAACCCTAAATGTAAATGGACTAAATGCCCCAATCGAAAGACACAGACTGGCAAATTGGATAAAAAGACAAAACCCATTGGTGTGCTGTATCCAGGAAACCCATCTCACATGCAAGGATACACAAAGGCTCAAAATAAAGGGATGGAGGAAGATTTACCAAGCAAATGGAGAGCAAAAAAAAGCAGGAGTTGCAATTCTCATCTCTGATAAATTAGACTTTAAAGCGACAAAGATCATAAGAGACAAAGAGGGACATTACATAATGGTAAAAGGATCAATGCAACAAGAAGAGCTAACGATCCTAAATATATACGCACCCAATACAGCAGCACCTAGATACATAAGGCAAGTTCTTAATGACTTACAAAGAGACTTAGACTCCCACACAATAATAGTGGGAGACTTTAACACCCCATTGTCAACATTAGACAGATCAACCAGACAGAAAATTAACAAGGATATCCAGGACTTGAACTCAGACCTGGACCAAGCAAACCTAATAGACATTTACAGAACTCTCCACCCCAAATCCACAGAATATACATTCTTCTCAGCACCACATCACACCTACTCTAAAATTGACCACATAATTGGGAGTAAATCACTCCTCAGCAAATGCAAAAGAACGGAAATCATAACAAACAGTCTCTCAGACCACAGTGCAATCAAGTTAGAACTCAGGATTCAAAAACTAACCCAGAACCGCACAGCTTCATGGAAACTGAACAACTTGCTCTTGAATGTTGACTGGATAAACAATGAAATGAAGACAGAAATAAAGATGTTCTACGAAACCAACGAGAATGAAGACACAACATACCAGAATCTCTGGGACACATTTAAAGCAGTCTCTAGAGGAAAATATATAGCAATAAGTGCCCACATGAGAAGCAAGGAGAGATCAAAAATTGACACCCTATCGTCAAAACTGAAAGAGCTAGAGGAGCAAGATCAAAAAAACTCAAAGTCTAGCAGAAGACAAGAAATAGCTAAGATCAGAGCAGAACTGAAGGAGATAGAGACACAAAAAACCCTTCAAAAAATCAATAAATCCAGGAGCTGGTTTTTTGAAAAGATCAACAATATAGACAGACCACTAGCCAGATTAATAAAAAAGAAAAGAGAGAATAACCAAATTGATGCAATAAAAAACGATAAAGGGGATATCACCACAGATTCCACAGAAATTCAAACCATCATCAGAGATTATTACAAACAACTCTATGCACACAAACTAATAAACCTGGAAGAAATGGATAAATTCCTGGACACTTGCCTCCTGCCAAGCCTAAACCAGGAAGAAGCCAAAACCCTGAACAGACCCCCAACAAGGTCTGAAGTTGAGGCAGCAATTAACAGCTTACCACCCAAAAAAAGCCCAGGTCCAGATGGGTTCACAGCTGAATTCTACCAGATATACAAAGAGGAGCTGGTACCATTTCTTCTGAAACTATTCCAAACAATACAAAAAGAGGGAATTCTTCCCAAATCATTTTATGAGACCAACATCATCCTGATTCCAAAACCCGGCAGAGACTCAACAAGAAAAGAAAACTTCAGGCCAATAACCATGATGAACATAGATGCAAAAATCTTCAATAAAATACTGACAAGCCGATTGCAACAGCACATCAAAAAGCTTATCCACCATGATCAAGTAGGCTTCATCCCGGGGATGCAAGACTGGTTCAACATACGCAAGTCTATAAACGTAATTCACCACATAAACAGAACCAAAGACAAAAACCACATGATTATCTCAATTGATGCAGAGAAGGCCTTTGACAAAATTCAACAGCGCTTTATGCTAAAACCCTCAATAAGCTAGGTATCGATGGAACGTATCTCAAAATAATAAAAGCTATTTATGACAAACCAACAGCCAATATCATACTGAATGGGCAAAAACTGGAAGCATTCCCCTTGAAATGTGGCACCAGACAAGGATGCCCTCTCTCACCACTGCTATTCAATATAGTATTAGAAATTCTGGCCAGAGCAATCAGGCAAGAAAAAGAAATAAAGGGCATTCAAATAGGAAAGGAGGAAGTCAAATTGTCTCTATTTGCAGATGACATGATTGTATATCTAGAAGACCCCATCGTCTCAGCCCCAAACCTCCTGAAACTGATAAGCAAGTTCTGCAAAGTCTCAGGATACAAAATCAATGTGCAAAAATCACATCCATTCCTATACACCAAAACAGACTTAAAGAGAGCCAAATCAAGAACAAACTTCCATTTACAATTGCCACAAAGAGAATAAAATACCTAGGAATACAACTAACAAGGAATGTAAAGGACCTCTTCAAGGAGAACTACAAGCCACTGCTCAACAAAATAAGAGAGGACACAAACAGATGGAGAAACATTCCATGTTCATGGTTACGAAGAATCAATATCGTGAAAATGGCCATACTGCCCAAAGTAATTTACAGATTCAATGCTATCCCCATCAAGCTACCAATGACCTTCTTCACAGAACTGGAAAAAACCACCTTAAACTTCATATGAAACCAAAAGAGAGCCCGCATAGCCAAGTCAATTCTAAGCAAAAAGAACAAAGCGGGGGGCATCACACTACCAGACTTCAAACTATACTACAAGCCTATAGTAATCAAAACAGCATGGTACTGGTACCAAAACAGAGATATAGACCAATGGAACAGAACAGAGGTCTCGGAGGCAACACAACATATCTACAACCATCTGATCTTTGACAAACCTGACAAAAACAAGCAATGGGGAAAGGATTCCCTGTTCAATAAATGGTGTTGGGAAAGCTGGCAAGCCATGTGCAGAAAGCAGAAACTGGACCACTTCCTGACACCTAACACTAAAATTAACTCCAGATGGATTAAGGACTTAAACATAAGACCTAACACCATAAATACCCTAGAAGAAAATCTAGGCAAAACCATTCAGGACGTAGGTGTAGGCAAGGACTTCATGACCAAAACACCAAAAGCATTGACAACAAAAGCCAAAATAGACAAATGGGACCTAATCAAACTCCACAGCTTCTGCACAGCAAAAGAAACAATCATTAGAGTGAATCGGCAACCAACAGAATGGGAAAAAATTTTTGCAGTTTACCCATCTGACAAAGGGCTGATATCCAGAATTTACAAAGAACTAAAACAGATTTACAAGAAAAAAACTAACAAGCCCATTCAAAAGTGGGCAAAGGATATGAACAGACACTTTACAAAAGAAGACATACATGAGGCCAACAAATATATGAAAAAATGCTCATTATCACTGGTCATCAGAGAAATGCAAATCAAAACAACATTGAGATACCATCTCACGCCAGTTAGAATGGCGATCATTAAAAAATCTGGAGACAACAGATGCTGGAGAGGATGTGGAGAAATAGGAACACTTTTACACCGTTGGTGGGAGTGTAAATTAGTTCAACCATTGTGGAAGACAGTGTGGCGATTCCTCAAGGACATAGAAATAGAAATTCCATTTGACCCAGCAATCCCATTACTGGGCATATATCCAAAGGATTACAAATCGTTCTACTATAAGGACACGTGCACATGAATGTTCATTGCAGCACTGTTTACAATAGCAAAGACCTGGAACCAACCCAAATGCCCATCGACGATAGACTGGATAGGGAAAATGTGGCACATATACACCATGGAATATTATGCAGCCATCAAAAACGATGAGTTTGTGTCCTTTGTAGGGACATGGATGAACCTGGAAACCATCATTCTCAGCAAACTGACAGAAGAGCAGAAGATCAAACACCGCATGTTCTCACTCATAGGCGGGTGTTGAACAATGAGAACACATGGACACAGGGAGGGGAGCACTACACACTGGGGTCAGTTGGGGGGAAATAGGAGAGGGACGGTGGGGGGTGGGAAGCTGGGGAGAGATAGCAAGGGAAGAAATGCCAGATGTAGGTGATGGGGAGGAAGGCAGCAAATCACACTGCCACGTGTGTTCCTATGCAACAATTTTGCATGTTCTTCACATGTACCCCAAAACCTAAATGCAATAAACTAAATAAATGGGAAAAAAAAGAAATAAAGCCATAAAACCAAAAATAATTTGATTTTGGAATCAAAAATTAAATTTTTATAATTGGTGATAATTATATAAACATGTTTATTGTAATTAGAGTATATTAACAAAGTACTATGCTTTCCAAGAAGTAGATATGACAGTGTTACCTGTTCATTTGCCTGGGAAAGACAATTGTTAATCTTCTATTCATCTGTCTAGCAAACATTTTTAGGAATTTACAATGCAAACACATAAAAGAATAAGATAAATGACCTTTGTTAAGTAATGAGTGCTGTGATGAAAGCTGTAAAAGTGGAAATTTGTAGCATAATCTTCCGACTTAGCTGCCTCCCTTCAGGAATTTTGTACTTCTAGGCTTCAGCTATAGCAATAATAATCAGTTTAGAAATAAAACCTGTTTGTTAAATATTGCTGCATAACAAATTAATTATTAAATATTTAATTTGTTATGTAACAATATTTAACAAACTTAGGCTTTATTTCTAAACTGATTATTGTTAATTTATCCAATTATTTAATTTAATCAAATTTTGTGGATCAGGATCTTTCCAAGGGTTTGATAGGGAAGTTTTTCTCTAATCATTGCCAGGAGAGATGGGAGGGCAAGGGCTGGAAGATTCACTTTATTTAAATGTCTGGTGGCTGAGGGGTCTTGGCCTCTTTCTTCTTTCCATATTGCCTTCATCCTTTAGCACCTTTGCAGGTGGCCTAAGTTTCTCCCAGTATGCTAACATCATGGTAGTCACTCTTTATACAGTATGATTCAAAGCTCCTACAGCAAAATCAATCCCTTGAAGCCTTGATCCAGAAACTGCCCTAGTCACTTCATCTATAATTCATTTGTCAAATCAGTCACAGGTTCTTCCCTGATTAAAAAAAAAAGAAGAAAGAAAAGGAAGATCTCACTGTCAAAAGAAGGTGTCAGAAAATTTGTGGTTGTCTCAATGTAATTGATCATAACAGCTAAGTCTTCATCATACACTGGTTAAGAGGAAACTGATAGTTCAGAAACTCAGTTTTAATCATGGAACAAAGATTCATTGATTCTCCAGGAAACTATGGTAAAAGATTTTAAGTTCTAAAATCTGAATTGATTTGAAAGCATTATTCTTCATTTTATCAAGACTTCCACTTTGCAAGGAGAAGTCATATTTTCCTTGTTTTCCCACCATATTGAGCAGAGATCAGCAATCTTTTTTTTTTTTTTCTCTAAAGGGCTAAATAGTGTACATCTTTTCAGTGTTGCTGGCCATATAGTATTTGTCAAAAAGACTCAGTTCTGTTATAACATGAAAGCAGTCATAGACAATGAGGAAATAAAGGATCATGGCTGTGTTCAAATTTATATATATATATATTCATGTAGAAAAATCTTGCCTGAAAAGCTATAGTTTGCTGTTCTCTGGTAAAGTGTACTTAACTGTATATGAGGAAATAGTTTTCAAACATACTTTGGCATATAAAGCAAAGTCAGATATTTTTTCAATTTAGAATCACTGACTTCCTGAAAAACTCCTATGCCTGAGGGATTTTACATGCAAGTGAATGATTTTTGTTTTAATTAGGTAATTTCTACCTAGGTAAAATAAGCCAAAAAATGAGATAAAGCTTTAAAAACATGGTCTTTTATATGCTAGATTATGAAGAATTAATTAGGATTATGAAGAATTAAGTTGTGTAATCTAATTGAGTTACAAAACCCAAGTAATGATAATCACACTAGTGATTATAGTTGCACAAACTTAAATGTGATTATGATGGAATTCTTTCAGTCATAATCCATGTTACTTTTCATATGAAAATTTGCTTTTTTATATGAAAATTAAATGGCTAATTAAGTATAACCGAAGTAGATCATTTTCTTAAGGTTAGAGATGTGTGTTAAAATGTGTATTATATAACACACACACACACACACAAACACACATCTGGTAAAATTAGAATATGAAGTATCCTAGTATTCAATGTTTATATCTGTAAAATGAAAATGCATTGAGCCAAAATGATTTTCAGAGTCCATTTTTATTCTCAGGGTTTAGATTGTTCTAATGCTCATTTTGTATTTGTAAAGTCTTTCTTCACACCCAACTACTCAATCATTCATTCAGTAAAATCATGAGTGCTGACACTGCACCACTGTGTTAAAAATTAGTAATATAATTTTGGGCAATGGAGATATAAACCTTGCCCTCATGAAAAATATTTTCATAAGAAAACAGACAATCAAACCTACCTATAACACTTTTCTCAAGAAAGGAATTTAAATTGAGTCCTTACTTGAAGAAAGCTTAAATCCATCATCAGGTTTTGCCACTTACTATTGCCTCCTTCACATCAATTACATGACTCCAGAGATCTCAGACTCAGCCTTTGTGTGATCACGGCGAACTCTTCATTTTAGATCTCTGTAATGAATTATCTTGGATGCTTCTTCTTTCCTGTGGTGATCTTTTACACTGCTGCTCCATGCATTCTTAGAATCTCTCCTGCCTTTGCCCCTCTAGTTCCACATATTTTCTAACTTTCTAACGGTAGCACTGGAGTTGGACCTATTGTTTCTGCTGTAGTCAAGTGTGCTGTAAGCAAGTCTGAAGCCAAACTAAAACTTATAGCAATACCCTTGTTTTCAGCTCTGACAAGTAGCTAAGCTTTGAAATGTACTGTCAGAGGTATTATTATTGATCAAATTTTTAGTCCTCATCCTTCCTAGCTAAAGTGAAAATTTCAGGTTAATTAAACATCTGTAAGCTATGACTATAATAATAATAATAATATTTTTGGCTCAAAGTGTACAGTCATTATCTCTACGGGTCAGTGGATGAAGCTGAATCCTTCATTCTATTTCATAAAAAGATGAGTGTGAAATAAATGGCCAAAATTAGTCCTTAAACTAGTTTGATAACATCAACCTTAATATGATTTTAGTGCTTAAGAGTCAGAATTTTTTTTCTTGGAATCTCCATTCTGATCATTATAATATAATCAGAGTGATTCGAGCATATTGCTAAATTTCTTAATTACAGTTTATTAATCTTCAAATGGAATAATTCCACTTTCAGCCAAGGGGAATAACAGGTCCAAATTTATTCTGTCGTCTGAAAAATCAAAAACATGGACCAAAAATATTAAACAGTGTTTTGCAAGGCTCTAGATATTAATGAAAGACTGCAATGCCTAAGAGACAGGAAATAAAAGATAACACATATAATTGCATCACCTTAATGTGTCAGGAGAGTTTCCAGGGAATAGTACAAGAAAGGGGAACCCAAGTCGAGTTCAATATACTCTGAGTTGAAGAAACAGAGTTGGGAATATGGGAAGACCAAGGTGGCTAGAGTCTTCAGCACAGAGTACCAAAGAGAACAGAGCTGGACAGAGGAGTGAAAACACTATAGATTATAGATGTATCAAGGGATAATAATATAACACTATTTAAAATTTTACCAGTAAATTTAGCAACTTAAAATTGACAAATTCCTTGAAAGGCAGAAACCATCGAAGCTGACCCAAGAAGCAACAGGATATTTAAACTGATCTATATTTATTTAAGGAGGAACTAACACCAATTTTATAAACAGTCTTACAGAAATTTGAAAAATGGGAAATACTTCTCATTCAATGAGATTAGCATCACCTTGATACCATAACCTGAAGCTGGCATTATAATTTAAAAAAAAGTATAAGCTACAGTAAACAAGACAGTATGGTACTGGTACAAAAGCAGACATATAGATCAATGGAGCAGAACAGAGTTCCCAGAAATAAAGCTGCATACCTAAAGTCATCTTATCTTTGCCCAAGTCAACAAAAATAAACAATGGGTAAAAGACTACCTATTCAAAAAATTTGCCAGGAATGAAACTGAACCCTCACCTTTCATCATATACAAAAATAAACTCAAGATGAATTAAAGATTTAAATATAAGACCTCAAACTGTAAGAATCCTAGAAGAAAACCTTGGAAACACCATTCTGGAAATGAGCCTTGAAAAAGAATTTACAACTAAGTCCTGAAAAGCAATTGAAACAAAAATAAAAATTGACAAGTGAGAAATAATTAAACTGAAGAACATCCACATAGCCAAGAAGCTATCACCATAGAAAATAGCTAACAGAATGGTAGAAAATATTCACAAACTACATATCTAACAAAAGTCTAATATCCAGAATATACAAGGAACTTAATTGAACGAGCAAAAAACAAATAACTCCGTTAAACAATGGGCAAAGGACATGAACAGACACTTCCCAAAAGAAGACAATAAACATAGGAAAAATCCTCCACATCACTTATCATCAGAAAAAGTGCAAATCAAAACCACAATGAGATACCATCTCATACCAGGCAGAATGGCTATTATTGAAAAGCCAAATAACAACAGATGCTGGTAAGGTGATGCAGTAAAGAGAAAGCTTATGCACTGTTAATGGGAATGTAAATCAGTTCAGCCACTCGGGAAAGTA
The DNA here is from genome assembly GCF_009761245.1 of Sapajus apella. Taxonomy (NCBI): domain Eukaryota; kingdom Metazoa; phylum Chordata; class Mammalia; order Primates; family Cebidae; genus Sapajus; species Sapajus apella. The sequence continues at coordinate 167,732 of NW_022437195.1, forward strand.
GTTTGGAGATTTCTCAAAGAACTTAAAACAGAACTACCATTAAACCCAGGAATCCCATCAATGGGTATAAATCCAAAAGAATACAAATTGTTCTACCAAAAAGACACATACACTCATATGTTCATTGTGGCACTATTTGCAATAGCAAAGATGTGGGATCAACGTAGGTGCCCATCAATGGTGGACTAGATAAAGAGAATGTACACATACACCATGAAATACTACACATTCGTAGAAAATAATGAAATCATGTCATTGCAGCAACATGGTTGCAGCTAGGGGCCATTATGTTAGGCGAATTAATGCAGGAACAGAAAACCAAATGTTGCATGTTCTCACTTTTAAGTGAGAGCTAAACCTTCAGTACTCATGGACATAAAGATGTAACAATAGAAAACAGGGACTACTAGAGGGGAGATGGTGGAAGGGCAGCAAGGGTTGTAAAACTGTATTTGTGTACTATGCTCAGTACCCAGGTGATGGGATCATTTGTAGTTCAAGCCACAGAACCATACAATATACCAAGGTAACAAATTTGCACATATACCTCCTGAATCTAAAATAGAAGTTCAAAAAAATTAAATAAGGAGCTTATCCTGGATTACCTAGGTGGGCCCAATGTAATTACAGGATCCTTAAAAGTGGAGGAAAGGGGCAAGAGTAGAGAATATGAGGTAAATGTAATTACAGAAGAAAGGTCAGAGAGATGCAATGTTACTGGCTTCGAAGGTGGAGAAAAGGAGCCATGAACCAAGTATGTGGGCAGCCTCTAGAAGCTGGGAAAGACAAGTGAATGGATTTTCTTCCTGAGCCTCCAGAAAGCAACACAACCCTTCCAACATCTTGTTCTTAACTCAGTGAGATTCTTGTTGAATTTCTGACCTACGGTGCTCTAAGGTCTTACTTTTGTATGCTTTAAACTGCTAGATGTGTGATAATTTGTTGCAGTAGCAATAGAAAACTAATATAGCAACAAAGAGAAATAAAAGCATAGGTTCACAAAAACTTTTTCAAACTGTTCTTAGCATTCATTCATAAAATCCCAAACCTGGAAATAGTCTGGATCTCAATTAACAATATGATAGGTAAATGAACTGTGGTATGTTCATATAATGAAATTTCACTCACCAATAAGAAGGAATAAACTACTGACACATCCAACAATGTGGATGAATCTCAAAAACATGCTGAGTGGAAAAGCTTGGCACATACTGTATGATTCCCTTTATATAACATTCTAGAAGAGACAAAGCTATTCTCTGGTGGAAAAAATAAAAACAATAGTTTTCTCTGGCAGTAGGTGAATGAGGAAATTGACTAGAAAGTAATGAAGGGAACTTTCTGGGATGAAGTTAATGTTCTATATCTTAATAAAAATGTCAGGTGCACAGGGACATGTTTTCATGAAACTGCATGGAATGAGTTATGTACTTTGTTATGGTTTGAATTTTGTTTCCCCAAAAGTTATTTCAAGTTCTAACCCCAAGTACTTGTAACTATAATCTTATATGGTAATACAGTCTTGCAGATGTAATCAACTTGAGATGGCATCATACTGGACTAGGATGGGCCCTAAATCCAATGACTGGTGACATTACAAGAAGGCCATGTAAAGATCTAGGGACATACATAAGGAGAACACCATGTAATGACAGAGGTAGAGACTGGAGCAATCCAGTTGCAAGCCAAGGAATGCTAGGTATTACTGGCAACCACCAGAAGCCAGGAGAGAGGCATGGACCAGATTCTCCCTCAGAGCCTCCAGGAGAAACCAGCCTTGCCAACACCTTGATTTCAGACTTCTGGCGTCCACAACTGGAAAAGAATAAATTTCTGTTGTTTTAAGCCACTCAGTTTGTGATAGTTAGTTATGACAGCCCTAGGAAACTGATACACACTTAAATATGTACATTTCACTATATATAATTTTTACCTAAAAAGAGAACCATAAAATAGAACTCTAGTTTATAATATGAAAGTGAAGCATTTACTAGTCAAGTACCTGAAGATTAGTTTGAATTGCTGAAACTAAATGGTGGGTATATGAGTGTTCAATGTATAAATTGCCCAAATTTCCTATTCATTTGAGAATTTTCATAATAAAATATTGCGGAAATGACTTTGAGTGTCTTAAAAACATCGATAAAGAAACTCTAAATAAATATTAGGCAAATATAAATCAACAATTTATTAAAAGAATAACACATAATTATCAAGTTGAGTTTATCCAAGTAATATAAGGCTACTTTGACAATCAATCAATGCAATTTGCCATTTTTTTTTGCAAATGGTTATTTTTTTAATTAAAAAAGATAAGAAAACATTTTATCATTTCAATGGGCTCAGAAAAAGCAGTTGGCAAAATCCAATATCTACTCCTGATAAAAACTCTCAGCAGACTCGAAATAGAAGGGAATTTTCTCAACCCTATAAAGGGCATCTATGAAAAACTTATGGCTAACATACTTAATGAAATGCTTTATCCCTAAGAACAGGAACAAGACAAGGTAAGCTCTTACTACTTGCATTAAATGAAATGTAATCCATATGTTGTATGATAAGGGGAGAAATGCCAGATGTAGGTGATGGGGAGGAAGGCAGCAAATCACACTGCCACGTGTGTACCTATGCAACAATTTTGCATGTTCTTCACATGTACCCCAAAACCTAAAATGCAATAAAATAAATAAATGGGGGAAAAATAAACTTCTGGAAGAAAATTTGGGGAAAAATCTAACATTGAATTAGGCAAAGTATTTTTAAGGAGAATAACAAAAGCACAATCTATAAAAGCAAACATTGACAAGGTAAAATTCATCAAAATTAAAAACTTTTTTTCGGAAGACATTTTTAAGTAACTGAAAAGTCAAACCATAAACTGGGAGAAAATATCTAGAAGTAACATATTTAATAAAGGAATTGTACCAGAAATGTATTTTTAAAACTCCCAAAACTCAACAGTATGAGGAAAAAAACTAAAAAATGGGTAATACTTAAACACTTCAAAGAAGAAACATGAAAGATGCATGAGAAGATGCTCAGTTTCATCACTTATTAGAGAAAAGAAAATTAAAACCATAATGAGACACTACTATATACTTATTAGAATGGGTAGCACACAAATATTGATAATATTAAAGAGATTTTGGTATGAGAAACCAGAAATGGGACATGATTTTTGAAAACCTTTTCAGCTGCTCAAAATTGGACTTTTCTGCCACTGAAATGTCAAAGCTTACTTTCTAAACACAGATGAATTTTTATTTTTCAAAATATTGTCATTTATTTCCCTTTGAAAAGAAATAAAAGAAACAAAAATGTCATATATGGTGTTACTTTAACTAATTACTTTTACTAAATTTCATGGGCTAAGATAGAGCTGCCACAGTACTGTTATTGAATAGAAAGTTGTTCCGGCCTCATTCAAAAGGATATTACTCTCCATCATAATTGCAGTGTTAAAGAGTAATCGCCTTTTTAAAGAGTGAAAGCTTTACCCAAATCTATTCTTAAGTATATTCTAAATCACAGCCTCCTATACTCCATGATACGTTCTGAGGGAAAATCTCAAGACTATAAGCGAGACAGCTAATCCAGGTGGGGATCTGAAATAACTGGCATTGTAGTTCTATAACTCTCTCTTAACTCTCAAATCAATCTTGCAATAACATTTTCTAAATTACTGACTATCCAGTTGACTAATTAAGTTATACAATATTCTCAGATATTGCATTGCTATTACAACTAAAACTGCATATTTAATGAGATACGTCATTTAATTCAAATATATATAATATGTGTGTATATAAATATATATTTTTCTTTTCTACCTGATTATAAAACTCTGTTTTTATACAACTTGTGAATATTTACAACAGAATGATAAGGTAGTCATATGCAAATTTAAAAACAGAAGGTCAATGTATTTATTAGTTGCTTATTAACATTTTCTTTTTGCATATTATTTCTAGAACAGCAGTTAGAAATTAAATGTGTGCAAATTATTTTATGTAAGAAATGCTTTATTTTAGACATTAGTACTATTAGCAAAAAAAAAATCCTATTATTTTTTGATGTATTTTAATTCTCACAAACATACAATAACAATAAATTATTAAGTTTGTACTATTGGAATGATTTCACTGTTTCATTTTACTAGACATAATGAACTCTGTATTTTAGAATGATAACGCAATTTTGTTACATAAAACAAAAAAATCAAAATAATGAAATTATTTAGTTGTCTTCATTAATAAAATAATTATTTCTTTATCTACATTAACTGCTAGATGATCTAGTCAAATAAATATCCAACTCTACTAAAATAATACAAAGTGCAAATTCTGTCTGCTTAAGGAAGAAAGATTAGATTCTCATGAAGGTTTAAGCTTCCCATTATTCCCATTCTTCCTTTATAAGAAAGAGGACTGTGCCACTCTACCACCCCTAGTAGCTAAAGAAAACATTTAGAATATTATTGAGCTTTATTAGAGGTAGAAGACAGCATTTAAACTAATGTCCAAGCAGTCTGATACTAGGGATGATTTAAGAACAGTAAGTTTCTTACATTTCAGTTAAGATTTCTATTCCCCTAGCTAAATTACTTAGGAAAGTATTGCAGTATTGATTAGAGTTAGTAACCTGGGAAAGTATTTTGCCACTAACTGGAAAATACAGGACTTGAAATTCAAACCCTTGTGAAATTTAAAAATCATTTGTTCATTAACAATAAAAACAATACTCACCTTTATTAGGTAGAGACATAATAGCTTTAACAACAGAAGATTAAACAAATGAACTTTTCATAAACATGTTATCAGACTAATTTTATTTTGAGTTCAGGCTTTTGATTATACTTTTGGATATCTGTTGCCTTCTTATTTGCAGAACATATTTATATAAATTATTTGAGCTTTAATAAACTAAAAACATCTATTGTTTCAGAAGATCATCTGGAAGGAAGATAACCTTTAAGTTGCAGCAATAATATACTTCAATGTTATATATTTTAAGTTTCCAATCACTAAATTTTTACCCAAATGAGAGACTGCATTTATACATAAATCTATAAGGTTTTTCCTAATAATAGTCTGGTATTTGTTCCCTCTGAGATTTGCATTTATACATTATCTCAAGCAAAATGCATACCTAAATATTTATGTATTTCCCCAGATACGTTTCTATTGTCTTTAATAAAAACTGCTGCCATTTTCTGGGTGTCTGTTGCAGGTGAGAAGCTTTATATACCTATCTCAAATAATCTTTACAATTAGGCCTATTACAGAAGAACACACAGACTTACATCAATAATCTGCCTTTATCACCTAGCTCATAATGGGTTGAAGTAAGAGCTTAACTTTTTCCTTTCTAGCATCAAGCTTATGATCCCCTGACTTCTCCATGTCACCTTTCCATAAAAGAGACCTCAAACATCATTACATAAATTAGTTGAAAAGATATCTCTCCAAAAAGGGAAAAATAAGTTTCTCACCTAAAAAGTAAGGAATGTGCTATATACACACACCTCCGAATAATTTACAATACAGATTAGTCCATAAAACTCCAAAATATTGATTTTCCCCTCATTTCCTTTCCATTTAAATGTATCCAGACTTATTGATTGTAGTGCTCTTTCTTCAAATTTTATCAACTGTCATGTTTTTGCTGCCCTAATATTCATTAAATTCACAAAGAAGTAACATTATCTGACTTGTGTTCTTAGTATAAAAATGGCTAATTTAGGTTAAAGATGGCTAGCAACAGCTTTGTGCTATAACTTTTCGGGTAGTAGTTCAAGACAAAAACAAAAATTATTTTCCAAGATGATCATCTAAAAGCTCAGCATGTTCAAAAGGATGACTCTAACTGTAAATAAAGTAAATACATTTCTCCCCAAATGCACTTTGTTAGGAAAAGAAGCCAGTTGCTGTAGATTGCCCAAGTCCTGCTTTTTTTTCCCCCAACAGCTGTGGACTAAGTATAGAATAATTGGGCAGTGATTACACATGCACATTTCACTTCCCTTTACTCATTCACTAAGTTTCATGAATAAAGGCTCATGTCAAATCAATTTTTCTGTCAGACACATAAGGAAATATTTTCTTCCTTGTGTTCATTCTAAAGAAAAGGGAAAACTCTCACTTATTACAGGTATTACCAAGGTAACAAAAGATTGAATATATGAGCTGTTGACTCATTATAGCAGCAAAGCACAGAGAAACGATTTCAATAGAATGAAAGCCTTCAAAAGATTTTAGGAAAAAAATCAAAAAATTAAGCATTGGAGAAAATGTGAAGTTACAAAGTTTATTTTGAACCTGATATTAAGGGTGACCTAGATTAGTCCTTCCAAATACCAGTTTCCTTCATGATATCACCAGTAACCTAGAGAGCACTACTGGACTTCCTAGATGCCCCAGTTATTTTCATTTTGTTATCTTTTGTTTTTATATCACTGTACCCATTGTACTTCCCAAGGGGCTCCTTTTTATTATGGGAAATACTGTACAGTCAAATGGATTTATCCCTCTTTGAGAAATGATTAGCAGAAGAAAGTGAAGACTTGTCAGAGAGCTTGGAGTTCATGACTGTCTTCAGATACTCAACATTTCTGGGTGTTTCAGGGACAGAAGTAGGCTAATGAGATAGTTATGGGGAATCAATTTTGACCCTAAATAAGAAGAACTCTGATGCTAGGGTTATTTTTATGTAAGCACTTTGACAGGTACATGACCTACGTCCTTTCTTGTATTGTTCCAACCACTTCTTCATGTAGTACGTATTATTGTATGTTCATACTAAGTGAAAAGGTTGTAACCCAGAAAGTAGTTTACATGTCCAAGGTAACACAAGTGATTATTGAAGCTGAGATACATATATGTCAGCCTGATATTAAAGTCCATTATTTATTTTACTGCACCCTTCTACTTCCAGGTGGAATATTGGTGGTTTCTTGCTATTCTGTGGAATGTCAATCAGCTGATGCTGTTGTTAATTTCTCTGAAGTTTACAGAAAATATCCAAAGTCATTTGGATTGACTCAATGTATGATATAATCCTTTTTCTACTTAAGTGTTTTCATTGTCCCCAAAAGGTACATATTTTAATAACAGTACCTAAAATTTGGAAGAGGAATAATCTTTCTTGAATTTCTCCACTATGCATAGGGATTACATATTTGGTAAAGAATAAGAAACTGTTTAAAGTCACTGTTTATTTCCAGGGTAAACAGCACATCTCTTTCACTTAAGATTATCTAATCATTTTATAAAGAGCTTCAGTCAGGTGAATAATTATTCAGTGCCATCTGCTGCATATAATGAATTCTGTTAGCTTCTACAGTAATATGTTCCTTCTTTAAATAGACAACTTACAAATACATTTCCTTTTCACATTTATTTTCTTAGGTTATAATAGCTTGAACTCATTTTTTGCTCAATTCAATTCAGGGGCTGGCAAATTAATCTGAGGGACTCCTTTTTTTTTCTTTATTTAAAATTATACTTTAAGTTCTGGTGTACATGTGCATATCATGCAGGATTGTTATATAGGTAGACACATGCCATGGTGGTTTGCTGCATCCATCCCCCTGTCACCTACATTAGGTATTTTTCCTAATGTTATCCTGCCCAATCTCCCCATCCCCTGCTATATCTCCCCTAGTCCCCCACCCTCAAACAAACCCCGGTATGTGATGTTCCCCCTTCCTGTATCCATGCAATCTCATTGTTCAACACCAACTTATGAGTGAGAACATGCTGTGTTTGGTTTTCCGTCCTGTGTCAGTTTGCCAAGAATGATGGTTTCCAGCTTCATCCATACCCCTGCAAAGGACATGAACTCATCCTTTTTTATAGCTGCATAGTATTCCATGATGTATGTGAGCCACATTTTCTTTATCCAGTCTATCACTGATGGGCATTTGGGTTAGTTCCAAGTCTTTGTTATTGTAAACAGTGCTGCAATGAACATACATGTGCATGTGCCTTTATAAGAATGATTTATAACCCTTTGGGTATATACCCAGTAATGGGATTCCCGGGTCAAATGGAATTTCAATTTCTAGATCCTCAAGGAATCACTACGCTATCTTCCACAATGGTTGACCTAACTTACACTCCCACCAACAGTGTAAAAGCATTCCTATTTCTCCACATCCTCTCTAGCATCTGTTGTCTTCAGATTTTTTAATGACTGCCATTCTAACTGGCATGAGATGGTATCTCAATGGGGTTTTCATTTGCATTTCTCTAATGACCAAGGATGATAAGCATTTTTTCATATTGTTGGCTGTATAAATGTTTTCTTTTGAGAAGTGTCCATTCATATCCTTCACCCACTTTTTGATGTTTTTTTTTTTTTTTCTCTTGTAAATTTGTTTGAGTTCTTTGTAGATTCTGGATATTAGCCCTTTGTCAGGTGGGTAGCTTGTAAAAATATTTTTCCTTTCTGTTTGTTGCCAGTTTACTCTAATGATTGTTTCTTTTGCTGTGCAGAAGCTCTATAGTTTAATTAGATCCCATTTGTTTATTTTGTATTTTGTTCCCATTGCTTTTGGTGTTTTAGTCATGAAGTCCTTTCCTATGCCTATGTCCTGAATGGTACTGCTTAGGTTTTCTTTGAGGGTTTTTATGGTTTTAGGTCTTATGTTTAAATCTTTAATCCATCTGGAGTTAAATTTATGTAAGGTGTAAGGAAGGGATCCAGTTTCAGCTTTCTGCACATGGCTAGCCAGTTTTCCCAACACTGTTTATTAAACGGGGAATCCTTTCCCCATTGCTTATTTTTGTCAGATTTGTCAAAGATCACATGCTTGTATATGTGTGGCATTACCTCTGAGGCTTCTGTTCTGTTCCATTGCTCTTTATCCCTGTTTTGGTACCAGTACCATTCTGTTTTGATTATTGTAGCCTTGTAGTGTAGTTGAAGTCAGGTAGCATGATGCCTCCAGCTTTTTTTTTTTTTTTTTTTTTTTTTTTTTTTTTGCATAGGATCATTTTGGCTATGCAGGCTCTTTTTTGGTTCCACATGAAGTTTAAGGTGAATTTTTCCAGTTCTGTGAAGGTCAATGTTAACTTGATGGGGATAGCATTGAATCTATAAATTACTTTGCGAAGTATGGCCATTTTCATGATACTGATTCTTTCTACCCATGAGCATGGAATGTTTATCCATCTGTTTGTGTCCTCTCTTATTTCCTTGAGCAGTGGCTTGTAGTTCTCCTTGAAGACATCCTTCATGTCCTTTGTTAGTTGTATTCCTGGGTATTTTATTCTCTTCGTAGCAATTGTGAATAGGAGTTCGCTCATGATTTAGCTCTCTGTTTGTCTGTTATTGGTGTATAGGAATGCTTGTGATTTTTGCACACTGATTTTATATCCTGAGATACAAGTTGCTGAAGTTGCTTATCATCTTAAGGAGATTCTGGGCTAAGATAATGGGGTCTTCTAACTATACAATCATGTCATCTGCAAATAGAGACAATGTGACTTCCTTCTTTCCTAATTGAACATACTTTATTTCCTTTTCTTGCCTGATTGCTCTGGTCAGAACTTCTAATACTATATTGAGTAGGAGTGGTCAGAGAGGGCACCCTTGTCTAGTGCCAGTTTTCAAAGAGCGTGATTTTAGTTTTTGCCCAGACAGTATGATATTAGCTGTGGGTTTGTTGTAAATAGCTTTTATTATTTTGAGATACGTTCCATCGATCCCTAGTTTATTGAGAGTTTTTAGCATAAAGGCTATTGAATTTTGTCAAAGGCATTCTTTGCATCTATTGAGATAATCATGTAGTTTTTGTCTTTGCTTCTGTTTATGTGATGGATTATGTTTATAGATTTGCATATGTTGAACCAACCTTGGATCCCCAGGATGAAGCCTACTTGATCGTGATGAATAAGCTTTTTGATATGCTGTTGCATTTGGTTTGCTGGTATTTTATTGAAGATTTTTGCATCTATGTTTATCATGGATATTGGCCTGAAATTTTCTTTTTTAATTGTGTTTCTGCCAGGTTTTGGTATCAGGATGTTTGGTATCATAAAATGAATTAGGGAGGATTTCCTCTTTTTGTACTGTTTACAAGAGTTTCAGAAGGATGACTACCAGCTCCTTTTTGTTCATCTGGTAGAATTTGGCTGTGAACCCATTTGGACCTGGACTTTTTTTGGTTGGTAGGATATTAATTGCTGCCTCAATTTCTGTGCTTGTTATTGGTCTATTCAGAGATTCAACTTCTTCCTGGTTTAGTCTTGGGAGGGTGTAAGTTTCCAGGAATGTGTCCATTTCTTCTAGATTTACTGGTTTATGTGCATAGAGTAGTTTGTTGTAATCTCTGATGGTAGTTTGTATTTCTGTGGAATGGGTGATGATATCCCCTTTATCATTTTTTATTGGATCTTTTCAATTCTCTCATTTCTTTTTTATTAGTCTGACTAGAGGTCTATCTATTTTGTTGGTCTTTTCAAAAAGTCAGCTCCTGGATTTATTGATTTTTTGAAGGGATTTTTGTGTCTCTATATCCTTCAGTTCTGCTCTGATCTTAGTTATTTTTTATCTTCTGCTAGCTTTTGAATTTGTTTGATCTTGCTCCCCTAGTTCTTTTAATTGTGATGACAGGGTGCTGATTTTTTAACTTTTCTCACTTCTCATTTGGGCATTTAGTGCTATAAATTTCCCTCTAGACACTGCTTTGTGTTCCGGAGATTCTGGTATGTTGTGTCTTCATTCTCATTGGTTTTGAAGAACATCTTTATTTCTGCCTCCATTTCATTATTTATCCAGTAGTCATTCAGGAGCAGGTTGTTCAGTTTCCATGTAGTTGTGTGATTTTGAGCGAGTTCTTAATCCTGAGTTCTAAGTTGATTGCACTGTGGTTTGAGAGACTGGTTTTTATGATTTCCGTTTTTTGACATTTGCTGGGGAGTGATTTACTTTCTATTAAGTAGTCATTTTTAGAGTAAGTGCAATGTGGTGCTGAGAAGAATGTATATTCTGTGGCTTTGGGGTGGACAGTTCTGTAGATGTCTGTTAGGTCCACTTGGTCCAGATCTGAGTTCAAGTCCTGGATATGCTTGTTAATTTTCTGTCTTGTTAATCTGTCTAATATTGACAGTGAAGTGTTAAAGTCTCCCACTGTTATTGTGTGGGAGTCTAAGTCTCTTGGTAGGTCATTAAGCACTTGCTTTATGTATCTGGGTCCTCCTGTATTGGGTGCATATATATTTAGAATAGTTAGCTCTTCTTGTTGCATTGATCCCTTTACCATTATGTAATGCCCTTCTTTGTCTCTTTTGATGTTTATTGGTTTAAAGTTTGTTTTATCAGACTAGGATTGCAACCCCTGCTTTTTTTTTTCTCTCTCTCTCCACTTTCTTGGTAAATCTTCCTCCATCCCTTTATTTTGAGTCCATGTATGTCTTTGCACATGAGATGGGTTTCCTGAATACAGTACACCAATGGGTCTTGATTTTTTATCCAATATGTCAGTCTGTGTCTTTTGATTGGGGCATTTAGCCTGTTTACATTTAAGGTTAATATTGCTATGTGTGAATTTGATCCTGCCATTTTGATACTGGCTGGTTGTTTTGTCTGTTAGTTGCTGCCTGTTGTTTGGTACATTTTTGCAGTGGCCAGTACTGGTTGTTCCTTTCTGTGTTTAGTGCTTCCTTCAGGAGCTCTTGTAAGATGGGCCTCGTGTTGACAAAATCTCTCAGCAATTGCTTGTCTGTAAATGGTTTTATTTCTCCTTCACTTATGAAGCTTAGTTTGGCTGGATACGAAATTCTGGGTTGAAAGTTCTTTTCTTTAAGGATGTTGAATATTGGCCCTCACTCTCTTCTGGCTTGTAGGGTTTCTGCTGAGAGATCCACTGTGATGGGCTTCCTTTTGCGGTTAACCTGACCTTTCTCTCTGGCTGCCCTTAGCATTTTTTCCTTCATTTCAACCCTGGTGAATCTGATGATTATGTGCCTTGGGGTTGCTCTTCTTGAGGAATTTCTTTGTGGAGTTCTCCTTATTTCCTGTGTTTGAATGTTGGCCTGCATTGCTAGGTTGGGGAAGCTCTCCGGAATAATATCTGAAGAGTGTTTTCCAGCTTGGATTCATTTTCCCTGTCACATTCAGGTACACCTATCAGATGTAGATTAGGTCTTTTCACATAGTTCCATATTTCTTGGATACTTTGTCCATTTCCTTTTCCTCTTTTTACTCTACTCTTGCCTTCTTGCTTAATTTCATTGAGTTGATCTTCAATCTCTGATATCCCTTTTTCTGCTTAATCGATTTGGCTATTGAAACTTGTGTATGATTTGTGAAGTTCTCATGCTGTGTTTTGCAGATCCATCAAACCTTTTATATTTTTCTCTAAGCTGGTTATTCTAGTTAGCATTTAGTCTAATCTTTTTTCAGTGTTCTTAGTTTCTTTGCATTGGGCTAGAACACGTTCCTTTAGCTCAGAGAAGTTTGTTACTCATCTTCTAAATCCTGCTTCTGTCAATTCGTCAAACTCATTCTCCATCCAGTTTTGTTCCCTTGCTGGTGAGGAATTGTAATCCTTTGGAGGAGGAGAGGTGTTCTGGTTTTTGGTGATCAACCTCTTCATGGTGGTTTCTAATCCCATCTTCATGGATTTATCTACCTTTGGTCTTTGAAGTTGGTGACTTTTGGAGGGGGTCTCTGAATGGACATTCTTTCTGTTGATGCTGAAACTATTTCCTTCTGTTTTTTAGTTTTCCTTCTAACAATCAGGTCTCTCTGCTGCAGGACTGCTTGAGGTCCACTCCAGACCCTGCTTGCCTGGGAATCACCCATGAGGGCTGCAGAACAGTAAGGATTACTGCTGGTTCCTCCCTCTGGTAGCTTTGTCCCAGAAGGGTACCTGCCAGATGTCAGCCAGAGTTTTCCTGTATGAGGTTTCACTTTGGATATATGGGGGTCAGGGAGCTGCTTGAGGAGGCAATCTGTCCCTTATCAGAGCTCAAGAGCTGTGCTGGGAGTTCTGTTGCTCTCTTCAGAGCTGCTGGACAGGGATGTTTAAGTCTGCTGCAGTAGAACTCACAACCACCCCTTTTCCCGGGTGCTCTGTCCCAGGAAGGTGGGGTTTTATTTATAAGTACCTAATGGGCTCCTGCCTTTTTTCAGACACACTCTGCCCAGCAAGGAGGGAGTCTAGTCACAGTCTGTCTGCAGAGACCTTGCTGAACTTCCATGGGCTCCACCCAGCTGCTGTGTAAACTTCCTTGAGATTTTATTTACACAGGTAAGGTTAGAACCTCCTTGGTAATGGCAGACTGCCTTAGTAATGGGGATGCCTTTTCCCCCACTGAGCTCAACTGTCCAGGGTTGAGCTCAAACTGCTGTGCTGGCTGGAAAATTCTCAAGCCAGTGGGTTTCAGTTTGTTGGTCTTTGTAGGGCTGGGACCCGCTGAGCCATGAGCCAGATCACTTGGCTCCCTGTCTTCAGCCCCCTTTTTTTCAAGGGAATGGGTGTCTCTATCTCACAGGCATTCCAGGCGCAGGCTAAAATGGCTGCCCAGTTTTGTGCTGGAAAGCGACGGTGCATGTCTGCCCAGCAGGAATCTTCTAGTCTATAGGTTGTAAAGACCATGAGAGACGCACAGTATCTGAACTGGAGTGCCAGAGTGGCCACAAAAGTCCCTAGTGGTCTCTGTTGGGTAGGAGGGGTTCTCTGGCCCATTGTACTTCCCAGGTGAGGTATGGCCCCACCCTGCCTCGGTTTCTCCTCTTTGGGCTACACCCACTGTTCTACCAATCCCATTGAGATAAACCTGGTACCTTGGTTGGATATGCAGAGATCACTCCCCTTCTGCATCACTTTCACTGGGAACTGTGCTCCAGAGCTGTTCCTATTCAGCCATCTTGGCAGAAGATCAGGGACTGCTTCTAGTTGCCTTCAGTGGCATCTGAAACTTGTATAGTAACATTTCTTCACGTTAAAGAAACTCTTCTTATTCTAAGCAACTGTTCTACCAGTGTTGTGACTTTTCACAAATTAATTGTAAAAATCAAATAAGGATAATCTTATTGTCAGTTAATATTTTTGATATTTTTGTAAATATATACATTTGTATAGAAATTAGAAGGATATTAGATCAATTATTTAGAAATTGTAATTAGGCCCAAGCTGATTTTAAGTAGAAATAAAGAACTGAGCCTAGTTTGCTCCACCACATCAATCTTCAGTGTCATTGATTAAAGAGAGTAAACAGAATTAGTTTGCCCTTTGTTTTAGATTAACTTGCTTAGTCTAAGCATTTGGGCTTGCTATGTACCATATTCAACTCCAAACTTCACAGAAACTTTGGGGTGATGGGCTAACAATTCATCTGATTTTGTGGAGGTTTATCCAAAAATGCTCTAATAAAATATCAATTAAAATATCATGTGTGTCATTATCTAAACATATTGACTAAATCATCTGGCAACCTGTACAGCCTTAAACGATCCTTAATTACAGTCTTGGGCAGAAAATACAATCAAACTAGAAATGGATTGACCTAATGACTATAACTACATAATCAGTTTAAGTGTGTGTGTGTGTGTGTATAAATTGCTATTAAAAATCAAATTTTCTAGAGAGCCAAAACCATGTGTGTTAATAGTAATCTTGTAATAAGTAATTCTCATGTAAACAAGTCTGTTTCTGTAATAATTCTTGGTTTGAGTATTTGTCTGTTTTTCTCAAGGCTCATATCAAGGTACCAGAGTACTTTTAGATACAAATGTATTATATGTACCACATTAATTGATGCCATGAATTCCAGATTCCCTGCTGGTAGAAAAAAGAGGGCACCCTATTTTGTATACATAAATATATAATCTCCATATATAGAGAACCAGAGAAAACTCTGATTTTCTCCAGTGTTCCATTTCAATCTAGGAAACTGTCATGTCTCATTTTCAAGAATCAAGTAGGCTAAAGAAAAAATTAAATCAAGTGGGTTATAGATAATATCAATATTTTTAAAGAAAATTGAAAGTTTTATTGTAAGTAATAGGTCAAAAATTCCTTTTGTCAACCTACAATATGCATAGGGATTAGCAAAAATCTTAGGTCATAGGTAGGTAAATATTCCTTCAAAATTATAAAACCAATTTTAATGTCTTGTGTTCAAGGGCATTATATGTTCTATCTGAACCCGAATCCATGGCAAATATTAAGAAAACTTAGGTAATATCTACAATAAGAGCTTATTTATTGATCTAATAAGTCCCTGAATAAAAATTTATTAAATCTCTAATATATATTAAAATTTAAGTTAAGTATGATATTTTGAAAGACCTGACCATGTCTTTTTACTCCCAATAATTGCAATTTTGGGAGTCAAATTACTGAAAGAACAAACCAATGGTAAAAATCTTGATTAACTAAAAATTATGAGAAGGAAATGGAATGAAAATTGATCTACAGAATCAAGATAATCTTTATCAAAATTCCAATTGTGTATTTTGCAAAACTGGGCAGGCTAACATAATTTGTGTATAGAAATGCAAGGGATCCTGAATAACTGAATAATTCTTGCGGGGGGAGGGGTGGTACAAAGCTGTAAGACTCACATTTCCCAGTTTCAAACCTACAACAAACCTCTCATAATCAAAACAATGTGATACTGTCAGAAAAACAGACCAACACTAATGGAAAAGAACTGAGAGTCCAGAAATAAACATTTCTGTAGTCAATTGATTTTCGGAAGGGTCTTAAAACTATTCAAGGGGGACAATAATAGTTGTTTCAACAAATGATGCTGTGATAAATGGATATCTACAAGCATACAGAAAAATGATTCTGTACCCCTACCTTACACCGTATGCAAAATTAACTCAAAGTGGATAAAAAAACCTAAACATAAGAAGTGAAACTATAAAAATTACAGAAATAAGCAACTATAAAAAATACAGAAATAAGCATTAGTATACAATTTTATGTTCTTGGATTAGAGAACAGTTTCTTCACTATAACATCAAAGATGCAAGCAACAGAATAAATATATAAATTGTGTTCATCACTAAGAACTTGTGTGTATGAAACGATAATATCAAGAGGGTGAAAAGGCAGTCCATAAGATGAGAGAAAAGAGTTTCAAATCATGTATTTAATAAATGCCTACTATCAAAAATACATAAAGAACTTTTATAATTCAACAATAAAATGATAATCCAATGGCAAAATAGACAAAATATTATAGTAGACATTTATGCAAAGAAGAAAAGTCAATAAGCATGTGAAAAGATGTTCAACCTCATTAGTCACTAGGAAAATGCAAATCAAAACCGCAATGTGATATCACTTCACACACGCTAGGATGGCTACAATTATAAAACAGAAGAAAATTAACAAGTCAGTGAAGACGTGGGGAAACTGGAACCCTCATGAATTGTTGGTGGGAATATAAAATATTGTTGCTGCTTTGGAAACATGTTGGCAGTTCCATCAAAAGTAAACCATACAGTTACCATATGATACAGCACTTCTACTCTCAAGAAAATTGAAAACATATGTTCACATAAAATTTGTATACAAAAGTTCAGAGCAGCATAATTCACAATAGCCAAAGAATCCAACTACATCTACCAAAGAATAGATAAAATGTGTTATTTCTGTACAATGGAATATAATTCAGTTCTTAAGAGGAATGAAGTATGGATGCATTACAATATGAATGAATCTTGAAAACATCATGCCAAATGAAAGAAGCCAGTCACAAAAGACCACATATTGTATAATTCAATTTGTTAAATGTCCAGAATAGATAAATCCATAAATATAGAAAGTAGATTAATAGTTTCCAGGAGACATGGAAAAGAACAATTTGAAGGTGTGAGGTTTCTCTTTGGAGTGATGGAAACATTCTGCAATGAGGTAGTATTGATGGCTGCACCACGTTGTCAATACACTTAACATCACTAAATTATACTTTTTAAAATGACATAATGGTGAATTTTATGTTATGTGAACTGCATCTCAATAAAAATATAAAAATAATTAGAGTACTTTCATAGATTATTATCTACTGCAAAGGGGCATTGCCTCGAGCTTCCTTTGCCATTCTCTTTAGCCTCATTTCCAATACCCTAAACCATATCCTTCACTCTGTTACAACTAATTGTTTGATGTTTTTGTCATAATGCTGTTTCATGACTTGTGCCTTTGTTTACATTGTTTCTTATGCCTGAAATGCAATTTTCCTAGCATTCTCTTAAGACCTATTCATTATTCACATCCCAAACTTTATTGGTCAGGACAATGTGTTTGATTATGATTTGACTTATTTAATTCTGCTCATTACTCCTTTGCACTTTCAGCCATAGCCCTTACTCTACTAACCTGCAAATATTGATTTATTTGAGTGTTTCCGATACTAAATTCTTAGTTCCTTATTGTCACATAATACCAAGTAAAGTGTCTGATAGAAGGTGGTCATTTGCTAATATTTGAAGACTCAAGAAAGGTAAAAAGTTTTGTCAAATCTTCAGCTGAAATGGAGAATCTTGTGTTACCAGGTATCAGAGTAACCAACTAAATCAACAAGCCAAAATAAAAGAAGCAATTAAGCCTTTTGTCATTTACTGCAGCAGTATAAGCAAGAAGCTAAACCAGAGAAACCTCTGATTCCCCTCAGTATTCTATTTTCCTTATGGAACGGTGTGTCGGTAGAGGATTGAGTGGATCAGCACAGATGCAGGGGTTATCTCACATCAAAGGAACTCCAGAAAAAGGCTTTTATGGACCACGGGGACCAAGTTGATGAGGATGGTGGGAGGAAGGTAAAGGTAAAGAGCTAAGAGTTAAAAAGTTCTGAGTACTTCAGTCAGAGTGGGGTGAAGAAAAGTGTCTTCAATGTCCTTTATGTCTCCCCATAAAAATCCTTCACAGAGACACCTGAGAAAGGCATCTGCTGAAAGCCCAAGATAAGCACGCCTCCAGCTGAAAGCTCCTAGGCTAGAAAAGAAAGCAGGTAAATGACTTTAGTAAAGTCTATCATTGTTTCAGAATGAAATTTTGAGCTGTTTAAAATTTTGATTCCTCTGATAGATGATTGGTTTTCCTTCAGAAAACCATTTAAAGCTCTCTTTCATTATCAGAAAAAAGTTACCAATATTCAACTTCTTAAGTAGTTTAATTTTTGTTTTAAAATACACAAGACTATTTTAAATGATGATAAGGCATACATATATAAAAGACTGAATATCAATTTGCCCCTTCTAATATAATATGGGCAACTTGAAAGATGAATTATCCAGTTTAATTTTGTGGCTCCAAAACTTCTAACACTCTGCCTTGTGAAGAGAAAGTAATCAATAGATGTTTCCAGATTAAACACAATTATAAAGTTACTACTCACCATAGTGTTGACATTCAATAAATGCATTTAATTCGTAAATGAAACTAACTATATTTCACACATTTTTTCTTATTTATAAGCTCCTCAAAGTACCTTAAATATTTTTACAGTTATAGGTAGTCAATATAAAGAATAATAAATAATAATGCCATTATATGTAAAAAAATATTGCTTGTATAAAATGTATTTTTGTTTTCTGTTCTGGATAAATGACATTCAATTAATTTAAGAAACCTGCATCATTATGATAATATTAAACCATTGCATGCATTTTCTGTTGAATGTAGTCATTTTTATTTTGTTTGAAAAATAGTTATATTCTAACATTATGATATCCTTGTAGGCAATCACTGCACTTACATCACTTAAGTGTAATTGTGAAAGCTAGCTGTTAGCAGGTTGTAAAGATGAAAACTTGTTGCTTTAAAACCATGCAAGAAAATTCGATCATTTTGCCTTATAGTTAATGTAGCGTTTATTGTGTTTTCAAACCTCTTGTCTGCTTGGCTGGATTGCACACCACATGACACTAGACTCGGGGACACCAACAGAGTCAAATTTGATTCACATATGCATGTAGATGAAATCTGTATTCAATATTTTAAAATATTTCTAGGCTGGAAGGCATTGCACTCCTTGACTTAAGCATTCTCTTTTCTTGGTTTATTGACATGATTGCAATCACCAACCAACCAAATAAAGAAAAAAATCAAGTGAACAAAACTATTAAGCAGTTTTTATGTACAAAGAACCACACTGGGCAAAGGAGATGGGGCAAGATTTCAGAGAAGTCAAAAACCACACAGTATGATGAAGATCAGTGCTATGGTTCAAAGGAGGAATAAAGTGGTGTGCATTGAGGCAGTGGGGAAGGGGAAAAGGTTCACTTCTAAACTAAATTTCGAAACAGAACCATCCAGCTGGGAGAATAATATTCTAGTATGCTTAGTCTGAACACAGTAAAACTCATCTTCTTAAATTAAGATTTTCTCCCATGTTTGGGAGGTGATAGAACCTGATAATGAGCAGTGATCATGGCTTTCTAATTGTGTTAATTCTCATCATCTGCTCCCTAGAGTCACTACTGTCATGGTAAGTTTTACTTTTAACCATAGGTCACCTGGACACCAGATTTTTGAATGCCAGATTTTCTTGTAGCATTGATGAGCACCCATCAACATATATTGAGAAAAGCAGAGAAATAATTCTAAAAGCTTTTGCTATCAAATTACTTCAGATCATTTCTTAATTTTATTTTTAAAATTTTTATTATAAATGTAGGATAAAATGTTACATTTAAGTTTGTAGGGTTTCTTTCTGGCTGCAACTTTTGGTTTCAAGCAAATCTCACATATCATAACCTTTGTCAATACTAAAGACTCAGTGAAATTATTTTTTCTTAAAAAAAGAGCAGCATCAAAATAAAAACAGGACAAGGTTTAACTTACATTGTGTTTTAGAGAAAGATCAACAAAAGATATTGTTCATTTATGCAGTCATTTGATTGGTAATAAGTTATTTTATGCTACAAAATTTATATATAACTAAATTATACCTCTTTAAGTATCAATTTTTAAAATTTCAAAATATTTTATGAAAAAATACATCATAGTGACCCTTGAGATTTAAAGAGGCTGTATCTTAATGTTTTTGCAAACTAATATTTTTAGTTATCTAGTATTATAGTAATATAGTGGGTAGTTACTGCTATATCAAATTCAACAAAGTATATTATATTGCAGAATTTCTGTGTTCTGCTTAAATTGAACAATTAATGTGGGGTAGTACTATAGTGTCTTATTAGTTCAGCCAATTTCCTTTATAAACTAGTCTTACAGTATGTTTAAAACTTGTGTTATAGATCAGTAGAAAATAATTCCAATATACTGATTTCAGGCTTATATTCAAATAAACCATGTCACACATTAAGACCAAAAGAGTTATTCTTTTTGTTCGTGATCCCTATTTAAGTATTTATTAGTTTCAGAGTCATGATAATGGCTCTAGAAAGTCTCAGATCTCTAGAGTTGAAACTGCCAGCAGATAACCTATAAATTAATATCTTTACCCCAAACATACATGGTTTACAGAAAATTTTTAAATAACATTGAATTTTGTGGGAAAAGGTTGAGTATTCAAAGTAAATCTCTCAACCATACAACATGGCTGAAAGATTATCGGAACAAGGTGATCTGATAAGCTTATGTAATTTTTATTTTAAGATGATCTGAAAATGTAGTTCTCAAACTTCTACAAGATATGAGAAAAGGTAAGAAGATTTTTTTTTCCTTTTTTTTCCCATTTATTTTATTGCATTTTAGGTTTTGGGATACATGTGTAGAACATGCAAGACTGTTGCATAGGTACACACGTGGCAGTGTGATTTGCTTCCTTCCTCCCCATCACCTACATCTGCAATCTCTCCCCTTGCTATCTCTCCCCAGATCCCCACCCTGCACCGTCCCTCCCCTATTTCTCCCTAACTGACCCCAGTGTGTAGTGCTCCCCTCCCTGTGTCCATGTGTTCTCATTGTTCAACACCCACCTATGAGTGAGAACATGCGTTGTAGATACATATCAACTAACAGTTGGCAAGACTTTATTAAGCAAAGTGGTTAAAAGCAGCATAGTAATTAATAATAGGAGATTTCTAACCAAATATACAGGAGTAGAAATACTAGCATCAGTACTGCATGACTCTCAACATGTTAACTCTCTAGATCTCAATTCCCTTATCTAAAACTAAGAAATAATTATAGGAAACAGTTGAATGAAAAATTAATGAAATAATAAAGTGCTTAGAACAGAATCTGGACCATAATCAGCACCCCAATGTTTGCTAGCAAAGTGATCTATGTGTTCTACCTCACCGAATTTCCAATATGTCATTCAGCTTTGGAAAATGTATAATCAAAGCACTAAAGGATATGGCCTGATTATAGTAAATTTACCTGATATGAGGAGAAAGAAAATGTCCTTTGCTGTAGTCTGCAAGGCCTGTATAAAGGGCTTACTATCTATCATATATATATAAATATATATGATAAATATATATATAAATATATGAATTAGAATTCATATATTTATATACATATATGAATGTATATAAATATATGAATTATAACTTGCTATCTATCATATAAGTGCTTAAGATGGCAAGTTCTCTTTGCTGATTTAGTTACTTAATATTCATGACCAGGAGGCAGTCTTGGCTCTTAGGTCAAAGCAGCATTATGAGAATCCAAAATGGCCAAGAACACCGATGCATAGTCTTCCTAGACTCCTTCTGTTCCAAAGATGATAATTTAATACTAAATTTCAATACAAACTATGTCTACTAGTGCTTACTAGAAATACAATGTAGATGTTAACACCAAACATATGTTGATGCCTGACATACCTCTGATACTTAACTTTAAGATCTGTCTTCATGGCAGGGCATGGTGGCTCACGCCTGTAACGCCAGCACTTTGGGAGGCCAAGGCAGGTGGATCACCTGAGGCCAGGAGTTCGAGACCAGCCTGGCAAACATGGTGATATACCGTCTCTGCTAAAAAAACAAAAATTAGCTAGTCATGGTGGCAGGCACCAGTAATCCCAGCTACTTGGGAGGCTAAGGCAGGAGAATTGCTTGAACCCAGGAGACGGAGGTTGCAGTGAGCTGAGATCACACCACTGCACTCCAGCCTGGGCAACAGAGTGAGACCCCGTCTCAAAAAAAAAAAAAAAAAAAAAATCTGTCTTCATTTGGCAGCAGTTGGAGCTATAACTGTATCCAGTGTTTTAATCCAGGGCAGACAAAAGTGGTCTTTTTGAATAGTGGCTGTCCAGCAGTGCAAAAACCCCAAAACTTGCAAAAACACCATAGATTTATATGACCCTTATCATTGGAGTAGCACTTTATTTTCTTGGATATACACCAGATTATCAATGACTAGAAAATGCTGGAAACAACGTATGAACTTTAGGGACAACCATGACATTCCTCTGAGGTTATCCAAGCTTATATTATTGCCTATGATGATGTACTTGATATTCTTCTTATAACTAGTTAAAAATATCCCTTTGCTTATATAACATGGAGTTGCTATTATAACTTTTGCTTTCAGTAACTCAATAAAATAAAAACTCAAACCATGTGATTAGTAAAACATCATGTCCAAAATTAAGACCCATTTTTGGCCTACAAAGAAAATGTCTTAATAAAGACTTGACCATTCAAGAGATTGCCATAGGAATCAATAAAATTTGACCTACAGTTCTAGTCTTTAAAGAAATTATGATTCTGTGATAAATATAATAATAAAAAGAAATAAATTATGATGATTATTATGCTGATAGAGTTACGCATGCATTAGCTCTAATAGTTTGTGATACGGTATCCTTATCTCCTTTTGACAGACAAGAAAACAAGGCTTAATGAATTTGTATCTTGAAAAATCCATTTTACCAGGAAGTGACCAAACCAGAAACAACTCCTTAATTGAAGTCCATTTGTCTTACTGATAAGATAAATTTCACCACCCATAGTCTGGGTTAAAAGAAGAATTTAAGTGTGTATGTGATCGAATTAAAGTGAGGAAGACAGGATTAGATAATTTTTATATTTATAAACACGGCATTTAAAAATTTGCATCAGAAAATAAGAATCTGGTTATCTCAAAGTGATAGACTATCTTCTGAGCAGCATTTATCCTTCAAAGCCTTAGCTGGCTGGCACCACTGATATACTCTATTGACAGTCTCTGCTTCAACCAAATCTGAAGTCAGTTTACTTATTTTTAATTTTTCTGACAATTAATAGATATATGTATTTATGGAGTACAAAGTGGTATTATTTTTTATTACAATAGAGGATGCTTAAATCAAGCAAATTTGCATAATCACTGCATTAAATATTTAATAATTTTGTGATGAGAGCAAACTTACTCTTCCTTGAGCCAATTTAGAACAGGGGTACAATGATTTTTTACAATTGTAGCCTGCCAAGAAGTAACTTAAGAACTTGGATTCAGATTTTCTCCACAGGGTTAAGAACTGATCTTCCAGTTTCTCTTTCAGTACCTCTGCTATGATGCCAATCACTTCAAGTAAAGCCTAACCATATAGTAGAAGAGCAAACTGTATTCAAAATCAGATGGAGTAGGTTTGAATTCCAGCTTAGATAGTTGCTAGCTTTATGACACATATGACTATATTCTATATAGACTAGGTTATTTGTGAAAAATAGATATTGTGAATGTAAGAAGTTTGCCATAGTTCTGGACACATAATAGTTTCACACAATCTGGCTACTCTTTCATTATTAACTACCAACTGGATATGTGTCTCAGTTTATGCGTCAAAAGCTCTGTTTCCCCAAATGGTGCAGAATTTCTGATATGGACTCCCACCTATTTGATAAATATGCTAAAAGAAAAACTTTAGGAAAATTAAATTTAATAGGTTTTGATTGAGCAAAGAATGATTCACCAATGAGGCAGCCTTCAGAACCAGACAAGGTTCTTAGAGTTCTAACCCAACACTTAGGCTGGCAGTATTTATAAACAGAAAAGGGAAGTGATGTACAGAAACAGCTTGATTGGTTACAGATCAGGGTTTGCCTTATTTTAGCATGGTCTAATTAGGTAGCAGCCTGTGATTGGCTGCAGTTCAGCTGCTGTAATTAGCTGAGACAGCTATTTGTTAAAACAAAATACTCTTAATTTAGGTTTTCAGTTTGTCTACACAGCAAGCTACCTGGCAGTTTGTTGTATAGGGACTTAAGGTACAAAGGCAGCCCCAGGTCACATTTTGTTTAATTTAAGAAATCATGATATATATAATCTTAAGATCTGTCTTTATTTGGTGTCAATTGGAGCTATAACTGTATCATCATGAAGATCATGTTATTTGTTAAATTAAAATAATACAATTTTATATATAACCATTGTAGCATAATTGGAATCTGGCCCTCATAGGTCTTGCTATCTTTTATGTGTATAATCTATGTTCTGGTTATTTCTAGCTATAAAACAGGTCACCCTGAAATTATGTGGCATAAAATATCAGCTGTCTCATCATGCTCTCTCAATTGCATTTATCAGGAATTTAGGCAAAGAACAACAGGTATGGCTCATTTCTGCTCCATAAAGACTTGGGTCTCTGATTGGATGGCTCAAATGACTGGGGATATCTAGGACAATTTGAGTAGGGCCACATGCTGTGAACCCA
Organism: Sapajus apella; assembly: GCF_009761245.1. Lineage (NCBI taxonomy): Eukaryota > Metazoa > Chordata > Mammalia > Primates > Cebidae > Sapajus > Sapajus apella. The sequence continues at coordinate 192,307 of NW_022437195.1, forward strand.
CAGTTTTCTCTGTTGGTAAATTTCTTCAGTTTTCCACATCTTTGGTTATGTCTATTGTGGCCTAGAATATCCCTAAAGGCCTGTGAAGGTTGGAACAGCTATGATTGGCCAGGCATCTGGCTCTCTCCATTGCCTCCCCACATATACAGCTTGGTCATGGCCTGACATCTCAGGGTAGTCATGTTTCTTACATGAAGGCTGACTTCTCCAAGAACGAGCATTCTCAGTGGCAGGATGAAAGCATCATCCAATGTTTTTGTTGTTGTTGTTGTTTTGTTTCTTTCTGAGAGAGAGAAGTTCTCATTCTGTCACGAAGGCTGGAGTACAGTGGTGCAGTCATGACTCATTGCAGCCTTGACCTCAGTGCTCAAGCGATCCTCCCACCTCAGCTTCCTGTGTAGCTAGGACCATAGGCACAGTTAATTTTTATTTTTTGTAGAAATGGGGTCTCCTTATGTTGCCCAGGCTGGTCTCAAACTCCTGAGCTTGAGTGATCTTCCTGAATTGGCTTCACAAAGTTCTGAGATTACAGGCATGAGCCACTGCATTCAGCCTCATGTATTTCAAGACATGAATGACAGCCATGGAAGCTTCAAAACACAGACTTCTGCTTCATTCTACTGGTCAAGCAAGTCATCATTAAAGCCACCCCAAACCCAAGGGTAGGTACAATAAATTTCATTGTTTAATTGCAAAAATAACAAAGAATGTATTATTTTTAACCTCCCCACTCTATTAGGACTTCCCATCAGGAACTGTGGTAGATGTTGGTTGTCTTTACTGCTTTATAATATATCTACTGGCAGGCTTTCATTTTTAAAATGAAATTTTCTAGATACCTGGCCTTAGGTATTTTGCTTAACTTGAATAGTTTCAATTTTTCTTATCTCTCATTGAGAACATATTAGCTATTTCATATGATTTATTTATAATAAAGGCAATGTCTAACACATGTTGAGCTCTCAATGGCAGCTGCTATTATAATCATCATCGTCATCAGCGTACATTATATATAAAATATATGAATTCATATTGTCTTCCTAAAACCAAGCCCATGTCCCTCAGATCTCTTTAGTCCTTAAGTTTGGCTGATTTAACCTTTATCATGGGAGGAGGAAAATTTCATGATTTTGTCTTCCCTATCTACCTACTATTCCATTTACATTCAACTTCTTCCTTCTCAGGTATACCTGAATTATAAGAATAATTACTTATACTTATGTTCAAGTATACCTGAATAGTGTAAGTAGTATTTATATTATTACAATTATTCCAGGGTTTAGATGGAATAGTGTGGACATATTCTCTGGTGCCACTGCAGAGTGAAGATCTGCCCCACCATCATACAAATGGAATATTATTTTAAGCCATTAAACAATTTCTGTTACATTAACCAACCAATGTTTAAGTTTAAATCCCATATAGAAACTGGAATATTTCATCATGAACTAATGACACTTTTACCCTTGTACATACTGAAGTTTTCTATTTTTCTGTAACCAAGTGAACTCAATACCTATAGTAGGCTTATCTTGAGAAAGTTTAGCAAAGAAGCAATGTGTGTCTTTCTATGTCTGTCTTTGATCAGGGCTATGGTAAAACCTCTGAATTCTTTCATAGTTAATCCAAAAAACAGGTATATTTTGAGGTGAAGGAGAATAAACCTTTCTTTTTTTTTCCCTTTGTTATTCTCTTTGTGAATGCCTATCAAAGAGCATTGGTAATTTAGTGTGAGGTGTTTTCCCTTTGGCATGATTTAGTACCATTGGAGAAATTGTGATTAAATTACTGAGAATAGAAGTCATATTTTTATAATTTTTGGTAGTCTACTTAGGTTATCAGCCAGTGATTGTAAGTAGAAAATGAACATTAAGAACATTTAAACCTAAAGCCTTTTAAAGTAACCTAGTTAATTTGCCTAGAGATAACATCTTTAGGTCTGCTTTTCATGTCTACATAAGAGCAAGCTTGCTACACATCAGATTCATGTGCATTAAAGAATTAACCAATAATCCATACATATCATTAATTAACCAGGACTATGTTAGCTATAAAAAATTATATTATGTAGTGGGATTTAATGTGAAGATTACAAGACTTCTAACGACTCTGACACAGTACCTGCACTCAATGGGTGCTGACTATGCTGAAGCTGCCACTTCAAATCTGTTTGGAAAGAACCGTCTTGAGCAGTGTGGCTGCATTCAGTGCCAATCAAATTCTATTAATCCTAAATAATATTAAATTTACTATACTTACAAGTTTTATATGATTTTAAGGCCTCCCAAAGAGTGGATAATTGCATACTTTTGAAGAATTTTGAATGACAGAATTATAAACTGTTAACACTGTTGCCAAATTATTACACAACTCTAGAAAGGTAACAGAGTACTCTGTTTTTTTGAAATGATTAAGCCTGAATATTTTTAGTTCCAGCTGTTAGGATATTGTCAGAAAAACATACCTCACATGAACTGCAGCCACTCTCCATATATAATTGTAGGCTTCCTCTTTTATCTCCATCCAATTTAATAAAATATGATTTTATATGTAGCATGGCGTTTACTTCCTTCACTTCACTTGTTTTATTTTACTGTACTCTGGCAAGCCCTTTGGCACTATTACATCTATTCCTATGTAACTAGAGTTAATGACACATGTCTAACAATCACATAGCACAACAATCCAGAATTAAATACCTTTATTGTGTCCATTTTACAAACGGGAAATTGGAGGAAAAGAGAAGGTAGGTAACTTGCTCAAGTCAAAAAGTGATGCTAAGTTACTGTTGGGATTTGTTTTATATTGTTGCCATCAAATTACCACAGCTTCAAAGAACATTTGTCTATTATCTCATAGCTTTGTAGGTTACAAGTCTGACACGGGCTCATTAGGATACAATTAAGGTGTTGGCAGGACTGTTTCTTATTGGAAAACCTGGGAAATAATTCAATTCAAACTCCATTCAAGTTGTTAGCCTAATTCAATTCCTTGAAGTTCTAAGACTGAAGATCTTGTTTCCTGATTGGCCATAAACCAAAAAGTGTTTGCTCCTAGAAGCTGTCTGCATTCTTTCTCTTGCTTACCATGAGCTCCTAGAGACCTCTCTCAGTCTTTACACTGTTACTGTCCCCTAACTCTCAAAACAATCAGTGGTGAGTCAAATCTTTCTTAAGCTTGGAATCTGCCACCCCCATACATGTTTGACTTCAGCTGGGGAAAGTTCTGTACTTAATGTGATTAGACAGGTAGATCATCTTAATAGATTATTGGGCCCACCCAGATAATCCAGGATAATTGCCCTATTTAAGAATCATTAACCTTAATGACATTTGGAAGGTGCTTGTTTGGTTGTTCCTTTGCTTTCTTATATGTTCGTTTTGCCACTAATATAACCCATTAGCAGGTTCCATGGATTATGTATGGATATTCTTAAGGAGTTACTTAGCCTGCCATACTATTGTTCAATTTTCATAGAGTATTGGTTTTAGTTTTGTTTACCCTGGTACACCACTTAAAGGTAATTTACTGAAGATAACTTACTCTACACTGGAGTAAGACCCTTTAATCAAAGTGGTGACAATTGCACACTAATGATAATCTTGACATAGGCAACCCTTCTACCTTTATTTTACTGTTCACCTTACCAACTGTCCCAGGAAAGGTTTCATATGTGGGGCAAGAGGAGAAGATGAAAGAAGAAAAGAAGCAGTCACTTCTTAGTCAAAAGTCTGTGCCCTAAAAATAACCCAATCTTTCTCTGGGTCTTCCTGAACAGAGAGGTAGGGAAAACATTATAAACTTCCCTAGCAACTATCTAGAAGTTATACGTATATCTCACTATGCATTTGTCCTAAGTTTTACTATTATAGGCTGCTGTGCCAAAAAGTGTCATTCATGCAATTACTCTTTCTCAACTGCTGCTGGAGAATTTTGTGATAATGCACCAATGAGGTGTAAAGCCCTTTCTTTATATTACTATGAGTAATGAATGATTTATAAATCTACAGGAGTTCTTCCCAATCAATGATCCTATTCATTCATGGTTTGTAAATTATTCACAATAGGCATGATAATTAATTCAACTTGAGTAATCATTGGAAATAAATCTTGACTGGTTTAGGGGTTCCTTAATATGTTTTATTCATTCTATTGACTATGTCTTAGAGCCAACACAAATGAAGCCCCAAAAGAGAAGTATATAATAATAGAAAGAGGATATGAGAAGGAACAGAAAACACGACAGAGTTAGTGAAAGAATTGCAAAAGAAATGATGTTCAACTGAGATTCATGGAATTTGTGGTTATTTGAAAGATCAGAGTTAGACAAGCAGTAAATAGCAAAAATTGTATATAAAATTATATATTATATATATAAATATTTAAAAATATATATTTATGGCATATCTTGAAATCTTCCTGCTGTAATTTATAGCTAAAATGCCTTAGTTATCAAGACATTTTACCTCTTGAATTAAGCTCTAGGGAGAAAAAGCCTTTTCCTATTGAATATATTTGTTAATAGGTATCCCATGGTGATCTTAAGAGATGTTACCTTTATTGTACAATTATGAAATCCTCAAAGCAATGATTGTAAGATATTTTAAACATTTGAGATAGCATCTAAGAAGGCACAACATAGGGAATATATGCCACGTTTACATCCAATAATATTTGCTTGAACATGCAAGTAAGTAAGCAAAAATTCTATTATACTGCTGTTTGTCTGGGGTTCAGGAATTTAAAAAAAGTATGTCACTCATTGTTTCTATGTCTCATCTATTGGGTTCACTAAACATACAGGATTATATGGTGTGTTCCTATATGAAAGATTTGCTGTATTATGTTTTAAAAAGGAAATATGACATAGCTTAGGGCATGGCTCATCCAAGTCATTGGAATAACCCAGAATATAAACTTGCTCCTTGGAATAGGGCATGCAGAATGCTTCACATTCAGTTGAAGTTGTTGGAAAGAAATAACAATCCAGCAAAATAATATAATAAACACACAAAGCCTTCTGTGACTCATGATAAGTGGTAGCTCTAACCCAAGGACTAGAAATTGTCAGGAAGGCATCTGGAAGTAAATGGGCCAGGATTCAATTAGGGTGGCATTATAACTGTCTAATAGAAAGTAGAGGAGTTTTGCTCAGCTGGGCATGGTGGGTGGCTCACTCCTCTAATCCCAGCAGTTTAGGAGGTGGAAGCAGGCAGATCACCTGAGGTCAGGGGTTCAAGATCAGCCTGGCCAACATGGTAAAACTCTGTCTCTACTAAAAATTCAAAAATTAGCTAGTGTGGTGGCACATGCCTGTAATCACAAATACTCTGGAGGCTAATTCAGGAGAATCACTTGAACCTGGGAGGAGGAATTTGCAGTGAGCCAAGATCGAGCCACTGCACTCCAGCCTGGGTAACAGAGTCAGACTCTGTCCCTAAAAAAACAAAACAACAACAAGAGTCCATGCTCACGTATAGGAAGAATCAATATCGTGAAAATGGCCATACTGCCCAAATAAATTTATAGATTCAATGCTATCCCCATCAAACTACCATTGACTTTCTTTACAGAATTGGAAAACACCTTAAATTTCATATGGAACAAAAAGAGCCTGCATAGCCAAGACAAGCCTAAGCAAAAACAACAAAGCTGGAGGCATCATGCTACCTGACTTCAAACTATACTACAAAGTTACAGTATTTAAAATAGCATGGTACTGATACCAAAACAGAAATACAGACCAATGGAACAGAATAGAGGCCTCAGAAATGACATTACACATCTACAATGATCTGACCTTTGACAAACTTGACAAAAACAAGCAATGAGAAACAGATTCCCTATTTAATAAACGGTATTGGAAAAACTAACTAGCCATATACACAAAGCTGAAACTGGATCCCTTCCTTATACCTTATACAAAAATTAACTCCAGATGGATTAAAGAATTAAACATAAGACCTAATACCATAAAAACCCTAGAAGAAAACCGAGGCGATACCATTCAGGACATTGGCATGACTAAAACACCAAAAGCAATGGCAGCAAAAATCAAAATAGACAAATGGGATCTAATTAAACTAAAAAGCTTCTGCACGGCAAAAGAAAATATCATTAGAATGAACCAGCAATCAAGAGAATGGGAAAAATGTTTTGCAATCTACCCATCTGACAAAGGGCTAATATTCAGAATCTACAAAGAACTTAAATTTACAAGAAGAAAACAAACAACCCCATCAAAAAGTGGGCAAAGGGTATGAACAGACCCTTCTCAAAAGAAGACATTTATACAGCCAACAAGCATATGAAAAAATGTGCATCATCACTGGTCATTAGAGAAATGCAAATCAAAACCACATTGATATACCATCTCACATCAGTTAGAATGCAGATCATTAAAAAATCAGGAGGCAACAGATGCTGGAAAGGATGTGGAGAAACAGAAATGCTTTTACACTGTTGGTGGGAGTGTAAGTTATTTCAACCATTGTGGAAAGCCATGTGGTGATTCCTCAAGGACCTAGAACCAGAAATACCATTTGACCCAGCAATTCCATTACTGGGTATATACCCAAAGGATTACAAATTATTCTGTTATAAAGACACATGCACATGTATGTTTATTACAACACTGTTCACAATAGCAAAAACTTGGAACCAACCCAAATGCCCATAAATGATAAACTGAATAAAGAAAATGTAGCACATATATACCCTAGAATACTATGCAGCCATAAAAAAGGATGAGTTCATGTCCTTTGCAAGGACATGGATGAAGCTGGAAATCATCATTCTCAGCAAACTCACACAAGAACAGGAAACCAAAAGCCACATGTTCTCACTCATAAGTGGGTGTTGAACAATGAGAACACATGGACACAGGGAGGAGAACACTGCTCAATGGGGTCTGTTGGTGGTGGGGGACTAGGGGAGGCATAGCAGGGGGTGGGGCAATAGGAGAGGGATAACATTAGGAGAAATGCCTAATGTAGATGACAGGGTGATGGATGTAACAAACCAACTTGGCACATGTATACTCATGTAAGAAACCTGCATGTTCTGCACATGTACCCCAGAACTTAGAGTATAATAATATAAATAAATAAATAAAAGCGTTTTGGTCATTTCTAGCCAGAGGTGAGTAAATAAATAAATAAATCAGGAGAGTCTAATTTCCTGTGCTTTAAAAGGCATAAGGCAAGAGTTCACTTAGCAGAAAAAGAAATTCATCATGATAAACTCAGTGCTGACTTGGTGCTAGCTGCTGCATGGCCATAGACTTTATTTCCTGTGTCTGAGGTAGAGATTGAGTCTAGAGAGTAGAGGAAAGTTGGGAACCAGCACACCCAACAATTGAGTAAGCAAGGCCATTTGTAATAGTTATTATAGTTGTTCAAAAATTAGGTATGCCAGAATCCCTGGAGTAGATTAGTAAAAATGCAGATTCTAGTTAATCACTCATACTGACTCCCTGAATTGCATTTTATAAAGCATAAGAAGTCATCTGAAGACCATACCTTGAAAAATGGTTAGTGGTTAGAAAGCAGTGGTTAGAAACAGACTTAATTGTGTAGCAACATCTCCGTTTCCTAGCTGTGTAACTTGGAGCAAGTTACTAATTCACAGCTTCATAGAATAAAATGGTAATAAATTCTACCTCACAAGATTGTCACGGGGTTAACTAAAACATAGGGCATGACATGTAGTACATATTGAATATTTTCTCATTAAAAAATAAGCACTCTTATTAGAGCTGGGAACCAAGCAGAGCCTAATGACAGGTGTTAGGAAAATTACAGGACTGTGCTTCCTCCCTCATTCTAATTGGCAAAATTAAGAGCATCACTTACTTCTGAAAAATTAACAAGCTTTTCATAGATTGTTATAAACATTATATCAAGGAAATTTAATCTTTGCAAGGGGCTTCATAAAGCAAATAGAGAGTTCATGTAACTTTGATTTCTGAAAAAGACAAAATCAGGAGAAGTAAATATATAGGTAAAAATATAATTAAATATGGATTCTGTAGGACATCATCTAATGATATCTGGTGGATATGGAGATTTGAATCATCCTTTATAAGTAACTTCTAAAATTACAATATTTTCCAAAATAGCATTTGAAATTATTTATGGTTTTTATGTAGGCATTTATTGCTATAAACTTGCCTCTTACTATACTTTTCTTGTTTACTACAAGTTTTGGTATGTTGTTTCTGTGTTCATTAGTTTCAGCAGGGATTTCCACTTTTGCCCCTTTCTCATTTTCTCTTGCTGCTGCCATTTAAGAAATGCCTTTCTCCACCTGCCATGATTCTGAGGCCCACCCCCCAAGCCATGTGGAACTATAAGTCCAATTAAATCTTGTTTTTCTTTCCAGTCTCATAAATGTCTTTATTAGCAGCATGAAAGCAGAGTGATATACACTCATAATTTCTCTTCATATTCCTAAAGTTGTCAAGTTTTCAACAAAAGCAAGCAAAAGGACACTAAATTTGCAAAAATATTTAACATGCCCAAACTATTTAACCTCTTAACATAAAATACACCAAAGGTTAAATTAGTCAAATATATGACTCATAGTTTTTAAAAAGGAAAATGAAATATATGCAAATGTATATAAAAAATAATTCAGTCACATTACATTATTCCAAATATAGAATAAATTTGCATTTCTTAATTTATTAATAGCAAAGGCAAATATTGGAACTGAACTGGGAATTTAAAAAATTGGAAGTAAAATTAGTGCAGTCCATGATTTGTAAATTATATGAGAGCATTACAAATTAAGTCCACATAACCCCTTACTGCATGGGGGTTCCAGAATAAGAAGTCTATTTTGAACATATTTTAATGTAATTTCCATGATCAGAAGGCTAGGAAGATTTTATTTCAAAAATTGGAGACTTGAAAATTCTGAAACAAGAGAAATATTTCAGTAGAATACATTTTATTTGATGAATCGACAAAGTGATTTTCTAATAAGAATTTCCTATGTATAATTCTTGGTACTTTTTTTTTTTTTTTGGATACAGAGTTTTGCTCTTGTTGGCCCGGCTGGAGTACAATGGCACGATCTCGGCTCACCACAACCTCTGCCTTCCAGGTTCAAGTGATTCTCCTGCCTCAGCCTCTCAAGTAGCTGGGATTACAGGCATGTGCCACCACGCCTGCCCAATGTTTTGTATTTTTAGTAGAAACAGGGTTTCTCCATGTTGGTCAGGCTGGTCTTGAACTCCTAACCTCAGATAATCTGCCCGCCTCGGCCTCCCAAAGTGCTGGGATTATAGGTGTTAGGCACAGCGTCCGGCTGATACTTCTAAGACTTCCTCTTCCTTCTTCCTTAATCTCTCTCCCTATTTCTGGATTTTATGTTCTCACACTATAACCCTACCAACACCTGCTTGTGGCAGTCCTTTAACATCTCCAAGTCAATCCCTCATTCTTTAAAAATTTTAGTTCTTGGCTTACTGCCATCCTCTTCAAACTCATCCTATTATAATTTGTGGTGATTTACATCTTTTTACAGGCTATCCTGCACCTTGGCCTCACCTTATATGACCTTGTCTCTCTCAGGGATCTTGTCATCTATCCTGCATCAACCATTTACTTCCATAAGCCTACCTTTGTGGTGGACCAGATAGCCTAGATTATGCTATGGCAATGAAGATCACCAAACTCTCAGTGGCTTAACATAAGAAAAGTTCACTTTTCACCTTTGCAAAATACCCTGTGAATCTATGAATTTCTCCAGGGAAACTGTCTCTACATCATTGCTAAATATTCAAGGATAAGTTAATTGGGCCAGGCATTACATGCCTGTAATACCAGCACTTTGGGAGGCTGGTGGTGGATCACCTGAGTTCAGCAGTTTGAGGCCAGCCTAGCCAACATGGTGAAACCCTATATCTACTAAAAATACAAAAATTAGCCAGGCATAGTGGCAGGTTTCTGTAGTCCCAGCTACTCAGGAGGCTGAGGCAGGAGAATTACTTGAACATGGGAGGCAGAGGCTGCAGTGAGCCAAGATCGTGCCACTGCACTCCAGCCTGGGTGACAAGAGCAAGACCTGTCTCAAAGAAGGAAAAAAAAGTGTAAATTAATTGGGTAGATGGTTAAACCTGTCTTGTTACTAAGTTCTGCCCAACTTTGGGTTAGAGCTACCACTTATTATAGGTCACAGAAGACTTTGGATATTTTATTTGTTGCATTATTTATGACCATTTCAATATATCCACAACTACCTTTTAAGGGAGAGGATAAAGAATAGAGGAAACTGTTTTCTAAATGATTCACATGGAAGCAGCTCATATCCTTTCATTTCTTTGACCAAGTAAGTTACATGATCATATCTAAAGTCAAAGTATGTAAATGTGGAATCTTTCAATACAGCAGGGAAGAAGAGAAAACAAGAAATATTAGTGAGCATTAATGTCTACCACACACTTGAATTTGTTTTTCCTAATAAGTATACTTAATCCTTAATTTCATTTTAATGTATTTCATCCTCTGACATGTTTTTATCTTCCCTGCTCACCATTTATAGTACAATTGCAACAATTCTTCAACCCCATCAGGGCCTACCATCTATTACTCCAACTACTTTTTCACTATCTCTGATACTGCTTGATTTTATATAATTTCTTAACCTGGCTAGATTTAACAGTTCAGAATTATAATAAATTACATAAAGACATACAAATTTTTTATTCCATCCATATCTTTTATTCCACTTTCTTTATTGTGCCTTCATGGAAAAAGGAAACAGACTGATTTAGTTCAACTCTCAACATACTCTGAATTTGCATATATACAGATACTAGAAATGACAGATTTATTGCTAAATGCATTAACACTAACCTCATAGTGCTTAGGGATACCTATAATTACTACTTTTCCATAGTTTATGTATTCTTCTATTTTAGGACAACCACTTCAAAATTTCTTCTCAAGCCTTTGCTACCTTCTTTCCAGTCTTCTTTTCCAACAGATAAGATTCCAAGTATTTATCTTGCTTTTATCACATTTGTAAAATATATTTTATACACACTAGTATATAAAGCAGGTGTGATGTTCCTTGAAGGAATGGGAGCCATTTGAAAATAAATTACCTTACCTCCCACCAAACTTCTCTCCACTTCTCTACACCTGTGTTCATATAATCTTCCTTTCCTTGTTTACCACCAAGAAGCTCCCTGTGCCCCTTTCTGAGAACCTGTCTTCCACTTGTTCTTTAAATCTCATTTCTTATTTGTTGAAGAACTTTTATCCTTATCCACTTTCATAACTCTCCATCATCTTCCAACTACTGCCCCAATGGTGGTTATTGTTAATGTTTCATTATTGTTTCTTTTAAAATCAAACTTCTCCAGTAGTTATTTATACCTATTTAATCTTATTTCACTCTTTCTCTCTTGAGCATATTGCAGTTAAGCTTTAATACCTTGTCCACCAAGACTTCTCCTACAGATCTTCATGCTCCAAAATACAGTATTTATTACTCAGTTCCTGTTTATATGAGAACTGTCTATAACACTGACAGTAGATCACTCCATCCTTCCTGGAACACTTTTCATACAGCTTGCAGAATATCATACTTCTCATTACTGCCTTTCTCAGTAGTCACCCTTCATTCTTTGACTTTGCTGATTCCTTCACATCTCCCCAACTTTCAAGTGATGGAGAAACCCCAGGTACCTTTCCCTTTGCTATTACTTGAGCTACAGCCTCTCCCTTGGTAATCTTAGGCAGTCTCATGGGTTTTGTCAAGCTAAACGAAGAAATAGGCAAATTAATATAAGTGAACAGCTTATTTGGGCCAAGATAAGGACACCTGCCCAGAAGGCTAGAAGGGCTAAGACACAAGCTTCATTTGGCCTTTGTTACACGCAGTTTTTAATGGCAGGGAATGGGTTGATAGTTGTTTGTCAGGAATTCTCCTTGATTTACAGAAATAACATTGATTGACAATTGGCTATACAGTGTTGGAACATAGGGTGTGGGTTAGGGTGTATAGTATGCAACACTGTTACATAAATTTATAGCTACTTGTGGTGAAAATCGGTCTAGAGTCCAAATAATAAGCAGCTTGAAGAGATTATTACTTAGCTCAAGGGAGGAAGTGGGATATGACCACTGCCTCATTCCTATGCCTCTCTGGGCCTGATAATTTAGAGGAGGCTCACATGCCTTAGGTAAAATGTCCTTTTCTTTCTCAGCTCAAATACAACCTACACACTGAGGTTCCAAGTTATATTTCCAATCTGGACCTCTTCTCTGAACTCTAAACTTATTATAAAACAAACTCCCATAACCTTGACAATTTCTACAAGTCCAAAAACTGAATACTTAATCTCCATTCCAGTTACGTTCTTCTTATCACTTCCTTTATGTCAGTACATGAGAACTCCACCTCATCAAGTTAACAGGCTAAAAAAATAATTTGAAAACACTTGACTATTCTCTTTGTCTTATGTGTTATGTTCAACATATTAAAATAGCCAGCTTCCTCTCCCTAAAAACTATATTGAGGATTTCTTTCTTACCATTTCAACCACTATTATTCTAACTTAAGCCTTTCTTATCTAAGTCATTGTAATAATCTTCTAATTTATCTCACTGGTTCCTTTTTGTCAACTGACAACTTGCTGTCAACATGTAATACAGAGTGACTCACTTAAAATATAAGTCAGATAATGTTAACTCCTCTGCCCCAAAGCCCTCTCATCTCTTCAGTGGCTTCCCATCTCAATTAACATAAGGCTTAATGTCTTTACAGCGTCCTGCCAGTCCACATGATTTATGTGACTCATCTTGCATGTTCCCCGACTCTTCACACTGCTTCAGCTGTACTGGCTTTCTTGATGTTCCTAGAAAACACTAGGTTATCTGCCATCTAAGTGCCTCAGTGCTTCTTTTATGCACATCCACATGCCTGACACCTTCACCTTCCTCAAGCTTTTGCTCAAATATTACATTTCTAGAGTTGCTGTTCCTACTAATTTTTTTTCATTTGAAATAATGCTTCCCAACTAACAATGACTCTCTCTAAATGGTACTCCCATTTCCCCTTCCCTGATGTATTTTACTTCATAGTGGTTATTACCACTTGAAATCCTAACTGTTGTTTGTTTGCTTCTTCTAATTACTCTGTTTTCCAACAATAATATAAGCTCCATGATGGCAGAGATTTTTTTTACCAGTTGTGTTCTGACATAACTTTAGTGTCTATAAAAGAACCTGTGATACAGCTGATACTTCATAAATATTTGTTTATGAATTAATATTAATAGGAATCATTGGTGAAGAGTCCTAAGACTAGGAAGAAGTGGATTCTGTCTGAGAAGCAAAGACTATGAGTATTCTGCCATTCCCAATGTTAAAGCATTTGGAGTTGAAATAAGAATATGAAAACAGTTTGATTCAGACCAACCAACAGATATCAAATTATTCCTGTGTTCTGCGTTTGTGTTAGGCACTGGAGGTTTTAAAAATAATGATAGTAATCTAAACTCTTCTTTTTAAATCACAGCAGAGTCAAAAGTGGTAAGCTGGCTGGGCACAGTAGCTTAGGCCTGTAATCCAAGCACTTACAGAGGCCAACGCAGAAGGCTCATTTGAGGTCTGGAGTTCAGGACCAAGAGGGCGAAACACCATCTCTACTAAAAATACAAAAACTAGCCACTCATGGTGACGCATGATGCCTGTAATCCAAGCTACTCTGGAGGCTCAGGCAGGAGAATTACTTGAACCTGGGAGGTGGAGGTTACAGTGAGCTGATATCGCACCACTGCACTCCAGCCTGAGCAACAGAGTAGGACTCCATCTCAAAAAAAAAAAAAAAAAAAAAAAAGGTGATAAACTGATGTAGTGGTTGCTATGGCTATATTAGTGCCAATAAAAACAAGAAGAGAACACAAATCAGAATCTTCCTGCAAGTCGGGGAGTAGACATGTCCTCTGTGGAAAGATTTCTCATCTGTTTAACAAGAAGAGACAATTTGAATAAATATGTTTAGGTTTTAAAAATATTACCATAAAACCTGTGGTATAGATAATGCTTTTGTCTCCTAAAATTTAATATGTTGAAATCTAATTCCAAATGTGATGGTATTTGGAGGTGGGACACCTGGGAGGTGATTAGGTCATGAAGACAAATTAAATCCCTTATGGGAGAGGCATCAGAGAGCTCCCTGGTCATTTCCACCATATGAAGACACAGCAAAAAGGTGACAGTCTATGAACCAGGAAGTGAGTCCTCACCGGACACCAGATTTGCCAGAGTCTTGATTTTGGATTTAGCCTCCAGAACTGTGAGAAGTAAAGGTTTGTTATTGTTTATGGTGTTTTTTTGTTTTAACAGCCCAAGTGGATTAAGACACCTGATTTGAACAGAAAAGAAATATATATATATATATTTAGTTTTCTCTTGAGGATTTAAATACGTTTCTTGTTTAACCCGAAAGACACAACACAGAATTTAAAAGTATGTAAATATATACAAGCAAGATACAATCAACTTTTCTAGATGCCTACAAATATGATCTTAGAAAATTAAGAAGAAAAAACAATGCTTGAAAGACTAATTTTGTCACACGTTATATGGTATAACATGAAGATTCAGAGTATATCTAACAGACCAAGGGTAAGCCATATTTGCCAAGAAAGACAAAAAAGACACCAAAAAGCCAAAACAAAACAATAAACAAACTTTTAAGATATTGTTTTTACACAGAGATTTCTTGAAAAATATCCATTTTAGAGGTTTCTATTGATGATTAGCTATCTTGTTCTGTATGCTAATGTGTAGCTATAGAGAAAAAAATTGGTGGAACAGTGCTACATAATTGTTTTCATTTCTCATGTTGACAGTACGAAATTTATCTGGCTAAAATATTACAATTATAATCCCTAATGTGTACACATTGTCTTCTCCTTCCCATTATCCATAAAAATAGGTATAGTTACTATATAGAGTAATTTTTAAACGAGCATCCCAATTTTCTGGTACATCTACGGGTTTTTTTCAAGAATGGGGAGTTAACAACTTCCTCATCTGTTCCCAACCATTCTAACTATTCCTTTAAAATGCATAGTAAGTAACATCTAAGACTTCTTGCTTAAACAACAGTTACAATATAGGGAGAAAAACTTGCTTATATTTTTCAAACTTGAGAAATGAAGATTGCATTATTCTTCACTAATAATAACAAATCTGCAAAGTAATTATATCTATTAATGTTATAGGAGAACAGTTACAGTGACTTTTTATCCCCAACTCCTACCAGAATAAATTATATATATAAATCATAATATATATATACAGGTATTGATCGACTTACGACCTATGCAACTTACGACCATTCGACTTTATGACCACAATCGCTAGCCACGGCTGCTCCGCATCTGGTAGTGCAAACCTTGCCCAGCTGGGCGTACGACAGTGAGGACCAATTTCGGGCAGCACTACCATCTCCATGTGCACCATTTCAACTGTACATATAGC
>NW_022437195.1:207912-387239 GCF_009761245.1 Sapajus apella
TTTTAGATTTTGGGGTACATGTGAAGAACATACAAGATTGTTGCATAGGTACATACATGGCAATGTGGTTTGCTGCCTTCCTCCGCATCACCTATATCTGGCATTTCTCCCCATGTTATCCCTCCCCAACTCCCCACCCCCCACTGTCCCTCTCCTAGTTTCCCCCCCACAGACCCTAGTGTGTGATGCTGCCCTCCCTGTGTCCATGTGTTCTCATTGTTCAACACCCGCCTATGAGTGAGAACATGCGGTGTTTGATTTTCTATTCTTGTGTCAGTCTGCTGGAAATAATAGTTTCCAGGTTCATCCATATCCCTACAAAGGACACTAGCTCATCGTTTTTTTTATGACTGTATAGCATTTCATGATATATATATGCCACATTTTCCCTGTCCAGTCTATCATCGATGGGCATTTGGGTTGGTTTCAAGTCTTTGCTATTGTAAACAGTGCTGCAATGTCAGTCTCAGCTCTGCCACTATCTGCTTCTATGTTGAAAGGCAATTACCTTTTTCTTTGACTGCTGTAGATTTTTAGTCTATTCGGTAAGATAACCTTCAAGACAACTCTCAGTTCATAAATTCTGAGATCCTGTAACTTGCAAATGAGAAGTCCCTGATCAGTGCAGACATACTTTGAGGCATGTGACATGTCTTAGAGCAGCGCCCTCCATGCTAATGAGTACAGATATTGCGGGCTGACTCCCATCTGAGATCAGCAACCCCACTCTCCAACAGAGACATATCTAAATGGCTATTGGTTTGCATTTCTCATTAGCCCCCCTTTGCAAGTCTTGAGCACTTAAGTCAGGAGAAGACTCATCACATTTCACTGTTAGTGACTATTCTTTTTACCACGGGGTGACTAGGGAATCCCCAGGCCATGCCAAAAAAGGCAGCCTTGACAGCCAAAGCCTGATGTTCTCCTAAAATGCAGCAACTTTATCCTCCTTCCCTGTGACAAGGTAGTCAATGAAAAATGCCTGTTTTGTTTCTTCTTGTCAGCTGTTTTATCTCATCATATTTATTACTTTGGATGTGCCACCTGGTGTCGAGAGGTATTGGAAGAAAATCAAAATCTTGGTTAAGTAAATTCTGTCAAATTAGACAGGGTCACAGCTGACATTCAGTTCACCAGAGAACATTAACGTGGCTATGTGCATGCCAGGGATCTGGGAGAATCACATCCTGTCAGCTCTAGTCTCAAAACATATCCATAACCTGACCACTTCTCTCTCTGTGGCTGATACCGCAGTAATCCAGCTGCTGTTAGCTCTCATCTAGAATGCTGCAGGCGTCCTAGTGGTCGCTCTGTTTCTACTCTTGCTCTCCTCTTCACAGCATGCATAAAGATCTTTTAAAATATGACCCATACCGGCTGGGCACAGTGGCTCCCACCTGTAATCCCAGCACTTTGGGAACCTGAGGTGGGCAGATCATGAAGTCAGGAGTTTGAGACCAGCCTGGTCAACATGGTGAAACCCTGTCTCTACTAAAAATACAAAAAATTGGGCATGGTGGTGGGGGTCTGTAATCCCAGCTACTCGGGAGACTGAGGAAGGAGAATTGCTTGAACCCAAGAGGCTGAGTTTGCAGTGAGCTGAGATCACACCAGTGTACTCCAGCCTGGGCGACAGCGCAAGACTCCATCTCAAAAATAAAAAAATAAAAATAAGTAAAATAAAACATAACCCAGACCATGATGTTCTCTTGCTCAATATCCCCAAATGACTTGCTGACACTCTCAGAACAAAATCCAAGCTCCTCACCATGAACTATAGATCCCATAAAACCTGGGCTTTGGCTTTCTTTCACACATTCATTTTTTTCTACCTTCTTTTTCCTTATCTTTTCTGCTCTAATTATCACAGCCTTCTCACTATGCCATGCACAGATGCACTGCTCTCCACTCGGGGATTTTTGTCTCAAGGCTCTATTCTTTCCAGAAGAATTATTTTTTTCAGTCGTTTACCTGGCATTCTGTCTTGCTTTATCGAGGTCTATATTCAAAATATCACCTTATCCTTCAAGTTTTTCAGACCGATTATTTAATATAAAACCTCTTACATTCTATTTACTTACCTGATTTTATTTTTTTCAGAGAAATACCTGATATAATATTTTATATTTTTGTTTCTTTTCCCAGGTTCTTTCTACTTAAATAACAACATATTGAGGGAGGGGCTTTTATGATTCATCACTGCATCCCCAGTGCTCAGAGCAATATCTGACACATATTAAGCACAGGAGCAATATATACTGAAATAAAAAATAAATAATTAATTCATTATTTGTATCTTAGTATCATTTAAGAAAATAAGAATAATCAGCAACATAGCAATATTGCCCCATTAGCCTAAACCAGAAATCTGCAAACTATGGCTCAACAGGCCAGTTCAGCCTGCTTGCATTTTTTTGGAAATAAAATTTTATTGCAACATAGTCATTCTCATTTATATATCTGTTGTCTATGACCCCTTTTAGGCTATAACAAGAGACTTTATGGCCTACAAAGCACAAAATACTTATTCTCTGGCCCTTAACAAAAAATATTTGATAAACCTTGGCCTAAATTGTAAAATTTTGGCTTATTTTTTTCTATTTCTTTTTCCTTTGGCATCAGAGTTAATAGGTGACTATTTTTTCTGGTCACCTCAAAATAAAGCTGGAGTCAATAGAGACTGATATTAACTTTGAAAAAGGAAAACATACTCATGAAGAGCTCAGGGTGAATTGTTAAGCATCAGACCCAGTCAGGTAATTAAAGATGTTTCCCTTCTTCATTTCTTTCTATCATTTAATTAGGCTTTCTTGCAGAGATAATGGGATTTACAAAGAAAAAAAATCTTTGGATATTCTTTGTTCTCATGATTGGAAATGACTTAGAACCATGGTGTTTAAAATGATTTTGTTTAATTTTACTTTTCCTTCATTTTTTGCCCAAACTGCCCCTTTTTCTATCTACCTACAGTAGAAGTTTCATAAAGACTCCTTTCCCTTGAAAAATTTTTCCTTTACTAGATAGATGGGCATGATACTGAAATGGAGAGGAAGAATCATTCCTGCCCCAATTCACTTTTGATTGCTCTGTCAGTCACCAACTGGGATGAATTTTCTGATATAAACATTTCCCATCAGGGAATCTTGGCAGGATGTATAATTCTTATTCACTAGTTGTCTGTGGTACTCAGAAAATTCAAAGAACAGATTTGATCTTTGTACTACTTGTATGATATAACGTAGTAGAAATAATCACACATAACTGTAAACTGAAGTAAATAGCTTAGCCCCAAGGTCAGAGAAACCTGAGTTAAAAGCTTTGCTTGGCTGGTTACTATGGTCAAAGACCCTGAGGTTACTGATTGCCTTTTGTATCGTGGATAATGCAGCCTACACATAGGCAGAGTGAAAATTAAGGCCATTTAATACATTGTTGGAATGCAACAAATGAGAGATCCCTCCTCCGTTTTATATAAATGTCTTAAGTCCCATTCATGCAAGTTTCCTTAAATTATTAAGGAAAGTAATGCAGCAGATGCTTTTAATGCTTTACCCATAGATCCTCAGCATTTACCACTCTCAGACACATCACTGGCTTCTTGCTACAAGTACTTGCAGATCTCAAAGTAACACCTTTCTATAGCCAAGGGAGCTTGGTTTTTATGCAGGTCAGGACTGAGGGGCTGCAAAGCTGACTTCCACGGGACCAATGGTGTACTGGACCTGTATAAAGCAGTATGCAAGTGCTGATTGTTAAATTTTCAAAAGTCTTGCAAACTGATTCTTAAATACCATCATTATTAAAAATTAAATTATTAACCTCATCATCAAATGAAATACATTAAAAATATTCTCAAAACTCATCACTTCCTAGTCATTTTGCAATTCAGTCTTATCTGTGTTTTTCACAGTTTTTTTTTTTTTTTTTTTTTTTTTTTTTTTTTTTTTTTTGTGTGTGTGTGTGTGTGTTTGTATCTGTTGGGTAGAGATTCCATATAATGGAGTGCTACTGTACATCTCTTCCCAACTCCACACTCAGCAATGTCATGTTAGAACTTGGCATTGGCCATGCTGAGAGTATGTCTATCAAAGAAATTGGTAAACACTGCAAAGCAGGGCTATTTGTTCAGAGAGCCAATTGTCAAGTATTTACCAGCATACACTGTCTAACACTCATCAAAAAACAAAGGAGACTTAGTAGATATACCTAAGCATTCTCACCTCTGTGGCTGGGACAAATCAAAAGTGTGTTCTATACTGGTTCCTTGATGTCCCTTAAGAGGATTGAATTCCAGGTGTTTGCAGTTGTTATAAATACAATAATGAAGGTGGGAACTGGCAACGATAAAACCTCAGTGGTGGTTGCTGTTCATGAATTAGGCTGTATAATAAAAGATATCGCTATAAAATTGGGATCTCTAGTGTCATTTGGCAATGATAGGATTCCAGAACAGCAGAAACCAGGTGACAGTAATTAACCATCAGAGACAAGGAGGAAATAATTATTGTAAAACCTAAGAAGCTTGACATGTAGAAATCTGGTGTAATGGGTATTAAAACATAGGGTAAGATAATTGGGCATTCAAATACATTGTTGCTATGCATCTACATGTATCTATCTATCTATGTTTTATATGTGTACAAGTTCAGCTGAGCAGAAACCTAATACAAGCCTTCACTCAGTTTTCACAACTGAATCAGTTCTATGACTCAGTGACAAGAGATTTAAAGCAGTCTCTTGAGGAAAATTAAAAGGTTCTTTTGAAAAAGACACCTCCAATACCACGACCAAGAATATGCCATATCTGCCTCACCAATCATTCCTCAAAGGAATATATTGCCATTTCAAGGTAAATTACATGGGGAAAAGGATACCAAGATGTTTTAAGGACTGCTGATATATTGACATTGTGTCTTAACTAATCTTGCTCTAGATCATGCAAAGCACCACAAGAACTTCATTGGAAAAGCAGAGGGAAGAGATAAATAAAGTGGTAACCCACTTCCTTTATACAATGGTCCCAATGGGTCACCCTGCAGTTATTTCTCCAATTCAGGGAAGATACTCTGAAGTGCTGACAGAAACCTAAGATTAGTTCACTAAACTGTGGTGTAAAAGGCATCATAAGCCAAGCAGAAGTCCATGAAATGACACATGACCACGCTGAATCAAGTTATAAAATCAGAAGCAGTACCATATTCCTCATAGAATGACATTTAAGAACATCCCTCAAAAACTTCATATTACCATTTATTTATTTCTCTTGCCTAATTCCTCCGGCCAGAACTTCCAGTATGAGGTTATATAATAGTGGTAAAAGTGGGCGACTTTTTCTTGTTGTAGTCCTTACAGGATAGGACTTCAATTTTTTTTTCCAATTCAGTATAATGTCAGCTTTGAGTTTGTCATCTATGGCCTTTATTATTTTGCAGTATATTCCTTCTACACTCATTTTAATGAGGGTTTTGGCCATAAATAAATGTTGAATTTTATCAAACACTTTTTTGGCATCTATTGAAAGAATCATATCTTTTTTTTTCTTGATTCTGTAAATATGATGTACCACATTTATTCATTAGCATATGTTGAACCATCCTTGCATCCTGGGATGAATCCTACTTGTACATGGTGAATGGTCTTTTTAATGTGTTGCTGAATTCGTTTGCAAGTATTATTTTGAGAATTTTTAGATCTATGTTCAACAATGATATTGGGCTGTCGTTTTCTTTTTTCGTGGTGTCTCTGTCCACTTTTGGCATCAGGATAATGCTGGCCATGTAAGATGCATAAGATGACTTTCCTTTGTTTTCTTCCTTTTTAATTCTTTTTGGAAGAGTTTCAGTAAAGTTGGTGTTAGTTCTTTAATTCTTTGGTAGATTTCGGCAGGGAACTAATCAAGCTTTGGGCTTTTCTTTTTTTTTTTTTTCTTTTTTGGTGGGATTTTTTTTTAATTATGGTTTTTCTCTTGTTACACATTATTTCTCTGTTAAGGTTTTTACATTTTGGTATGTCATATTTCCATTTTCATTCATTTAAAAAATATTTTACATTTTAAAAAATATTTATTCATTGACTCATTGGTCAATCAGGAGCATGTTGTTTAAATTCCACGTGCTTATATATTTTCTGAGGTTCCTCTTGTTATTGATTTTCAGTTTTATTCCAATGTTTTCAAAAGCTACTTCTATGCTCATGAATTGAAAGAATTAGTATTGTTAAAATGACAATACTACCTAAAGCAAGTTATAGATTCAGCGCAATCTCTATCAAAATACCAACGTCATTCTTCATAGAAACAGAAAAAGAAATTCTAAAATTTATTTGAAACCACAAGAGAGACCAAATAGCTAAAGCAATTCTGAGTAAAAAGAGTAAAGCTGGAGATATCACACTACCTGACATCAAAATTTACTATAAAGCTATCATAACCAAAACAGCATTGTACTGGCATAAAAACTGACACATGGACCAATAGGACAGAATAGAGAATTCAGATATAAATCCACACATTTACAACCAACCCATCTTCAATAAAAGTACCAAGAAAGTACAATGGATAAAGGACAATATTTTCATAAATGGTGAGGAAACTGGGTAACTGTATGCAGAAGAATAAAACTAGACCCCTATATCTCACTACATAAAAAAATCAAATAAAAATGTATTAAAGTCTTAAATTTTAAAACATGAAACTACTAGAAGGAAAACATTGGGGAAATTCTTCAGGATACTAGTTTGGAAAAAGAATTTTGTGTAAGACCAAAAAAGTATAGGCAACCAAAGCAAAAATAGACAACTGGGATAACATCAAGCTTAAAAGCTTTCCTGCACATCAAAGGAAGCAATCAAGAAAGTGAAGAGAAAGAAAATACTCGCAAATTATTCACTTGGCAAGGAATTTATAAACAATATATAAAAAGCTCAAACAACTCAATAGGAAAAAACATAATACAATTAAAAATGAGAAAAATATCCAAACAGACATTTCTCAAAAGAAGACATACAAATGGCCAACAGGTACATGAATAAAAAAGTTCAACAGAACTAATCACCAGAGAAATGCAAATTAAAGTGACAATGTGATATTATCTCATCTCGGTTAAAATGTCTGTATCAAAAAGACAAGGCAATAATGTATGCTGGGAAGGATGTGGAAAAAGGGGAACCCTCATACCCTGTTGATGAGAATGTGGTTATAAATTAGTACAACCGCTATGGAGAATAGTATTGTTCCTGAATCAACTAAAAATAGAGCTACCATATGATCCCAATCCTACAACTAGGTATATATACCAAAGAAATGAAATCAATATATTAAAGAGATGAACACTGTGATGTTTATTGCAGCTCTATTCACAATAACCAAAATAAGGAATCAAACTAAGATCCACCAGTGGATAAATGAATAAAGAAAATGTGGTATATACAGACAATGGAATGTTATTCTGCCATAACATAAATGAAATCCTGTCATTTGCAGCAGCATGGAAGGAACTGGAGGCTATTATGTAAAATGAAACCTCGTATGTTCTCACTCATACGTGAGAGCGAAAATAGTGGAACTCATGAAGATAGAGAGTAGACTGGCAGTTTCCAATTGGTGGTTATCAGAGGCTGGGAATGGAAGAAGAGGAGGGAGGAATAAAGGAAAAAATGAATATAAATGTATTTATTACCACTGAAATGCACCTTTACCCTTAAAAATAGTAAATTTTGATAACAGTAAATTATATATGTATGTACCTCAATTAAAAAAAGAGAAAAGCTACATTAAAAAAAAGAGATGTGTACGTATACACATTTTCTAGTATTCTGTACCACAATAGGGTGAGTAGAGTTAACAATAATTTATTGTATATTTTTAAAGAAATAAGAGTATGATTAGAATGTTCCTAACACAAAGAAATGATATGTGCTTGAGGTAATGTATACTCCAATTACCTTGATTGATCATTTCACACTGTATTTCTGTATCAAAACATCACGGTTACAGCATAAATATATATTATTATAGCCATAAAAATTATTTTTAAAAACTTAAAGACTTCAGGATATATGGCTAGTGGTCCCATATCTTCTTAGTACTCTTCTTGGTCTTTGCCATCTAAGGGTGGGAATTTTTTAGTTCATATCAAGTAACCAGTCTGAAAAGACTGAAAGTCTAAGACATATCAGCTTACTCTTGGTACGAATGTGTGAAGCCATTGGGAGAATATTTTTTCTAAAATGTCCCATTTCTATGAGACTTTTGATATCTTTTGCTATCTTAAGGCCATTTCTGAGGATGACTTATTGGGGACCATGGAGATGCCTCCTCAACTCCTTCCCTATAAAAACTTCTTGCTTAAGTGATTAATAAATAAATGAAAAAATTACTATGTGGCCTTTAAAAGGCTTTTTGATTGAGTTGCTATTGGAACTAACTCACCACTTAAAAAAAAAGGACTTTAGACATCTCTTATTATCAACAATTTTCAAAAAGGTTCAAATTAATAGAAGGATATATAACAACTTCATAGCCTTAATATTATTATGGGTAGTTTAAATCCTTTGCAAGCCTGAAAGATAATTGCTCTGTACTCCTTCTGGGAAGAGCAATGGCAGCTGCTCCATAATGTAGACTGGATAAAGAAAATGTGGCATATATACATGTGCCATGGAATACTAAATAGCCATATAAAAGGAAAAGTTCATGTCGTTTGCTGGGACATGGATGAAGCTGGAAACCAACATTCTCAGCAAACTAACACAGAAACAGAAAAGCAAACACCGCATGTTCTCACTCACCGCATATTGCACAATGAGAATACATGGACACAGGGAGGGGAACATCACACACCTAGACCTGTCGGGAGGTGGGGAGCTAGTGGAGGGATAGCATTAAGAGAAATACCTAATGTAGATGATGGATTGATGGGTGCAGCAAACCACCACAGCATGTATATACTATGTAACAAGCCTGCATGTTCTGCACATGTATCCCAGAACTTAAAGAATAATTTTTAAAAAGCATAGCAGAATGTTTAAAAAAAAAACTAGCATAGAAAAAATAGGCACATTTTAACTTTAGTCAATATGAAAAATTGGATAAAAGCGTGTAAATAATACATACTGTATCCCAAAATTTATGAGAAAAACAAATATATAGCAATTCCTTTCCTCACCAGATTTTGTAACCAAGTAAGTGAAAAAATCAAATAATTCAGCAGACAGAATCCAAATTAACACCAGATATTGATATAAGTGATCTCATACTTCAATCTGCTTTTTGGTAGTGAATCCTGTAATTAAACAGCATAGCCCATCCATTCCCAAGCAGCTCTGGATGGAGCATGCCTCTGCATCTTTTTGTTTTTTAAAGTAGATATGCTTCCTGCTGTTGTTAGAGCAGTTTTATGTTCACAGCAGAATTCAGAGGAAGGTGCTGGGATTTCTCATATACCCCTTGTTCCCACACATTCATAGCCTCCCCACTAATATCTCCCACCAGAATGATACATTTGTTGGTAGAGAAAACTCTCTCTAACCATTTTTCCTGTACTCTCACATCACATCAGAACAATCACCAACACAGAAGATTTCTATGACCAAGTGTGTGTGGGGTTTTCCCCACACACCAAGAGCTGATACCAGCTGGGTGTTTCTAATTCAGTTGCGACACTATCTACCTGGAGACAACATCAGATCAGACATGTTGGGATCCTACAGATTCTACAGTCTCCAAGACTTCCGGCAACCACACTAGTCCCAAGTTCAGCCCTCTGGAACTTCTGACTGACCAGCTTCAAGTTGGGGTTCTGACGACTCCCACTTTAGATGTGATTAATTTGCTGGAGTGGCTCACAGAGCTCCAGACAACACTTACTTACATCTACTAGTTTATTATAAAAGATATGACAAAGGATACAGATGAAGAGACACATAGGGCAAGGTACTGGAGAAGTGGTGCAGAGCTCCCATGGCCTCTCTGCACACGTTACTTTCTGCAAACCACTAAGGGTTAAGCTATCAGAAATCTCAGTGAACCCTGTCCTCTTGGGTTTTTATGGAACATTCACAACATCAGTATTCCTTCCCCCAGAGTACAGGGTAGGATCCTCTCAGGCTAGGGTCTTAAGGCCCACAATCAGAAAGGTCAGGGAACATTAGAGGGAAAGGAGGGCAGGAGGTCACTGACCTCCTACTGAGGCCTGACACACCCAATATTATAACAAAAGATGGGAACAAGGGCTATGGGAGTTATGAGCCAAGAGCTGTGCAAGAAAACCAATACATATTGTAACACCAGAATTTGTTGCAATTGATGAAACTAGATTGAGACATCATTATCATCCCAAGACCATAGTTTACATTAGCGTTCACTCTTGGTATTATACTTCCTATGGGTTTTGGTAAATGTGTGATGACATATATTCCCCATGACTATATCATACAGAACAGTTTCACTGCCCTAAAAATTCTTTGTGCTGCCTTATTCTGTATTTTTTTGTTTTTGGTAAAATGTTAAACATAAAATTATCATGACTCAGCAATTCTACTTCTACAAATCTACTGAAGAAAAATAGAAACATATATCCACACAAAGATATATTTGTTAATGCTCACAGCAGTAGTATTCATAATGACCATAAACTAGAAATAATCCAACTGTCCGTAAATAATAAGTGGGTAAAACAAAATTTAATCTATTTACCATATAATGTAATACTATTTACTAATAAAATAAACTGCAAATATAGGCTACAATGTAGATGATCCTCAAAAACATTTTGCTAGGTGAAAGCAGCTGTTGGTAGACATTTTCCTATGGATCTGTTATGTTTGTGGATGATTTACAAGTAAACTGATGGTTGTTGCTTGTTCCAAGCTATTGGAAACAAGATGAAGAAAGAAAGAATGTATAACTGCATAAGATATGTTTCCAGAAAGATTTTATAGGAGATATGGCAATTGAACTAATATAAGAAAAATGAATACGTATATTGAGCAGGGAGTTTGAATATGTCAGGAGTCATTTTTCAGGGCAAAACTAAAATTATATAAAAGAGGCCAGATGCAGTGTCTCACACCTGTAATTCCAGCACTTAGGGAGGCTGAGGCTGGCAGATCACCTGAGGTTGGAGTTTGAAACCAGTCTGGCCAACATGGTGAAACCCGATCTGTACTAAAAATACAAAAATTAGCTGGGTGTAGTGGTGGGTACCTGTAACCCCAGCTACTCAGGAGACTGAGACAGGAGAATCACTTGAACCTAGGGAGCAGAGGTTGCAGTAAGCTGAGATAGTGTCACTACACTGCAGCCTGGGCTACAGAGCGAAACTCTGTCATATGTGTGTGTGTGTGTGTGTGTGTGTGTGTGTGTGTGTATATATATATATATATATATATAATATTAGAATGGGCAAGGGAGTAGTAGTGGTCTTAATCTTATGGTAGAAGGGACAAGGGAGAAAGCTGGGAAGTAATGCTAAAGGATAGTCCCATCACTGGGCATATGGGAAGAGTGGTCAGTTCTGGGTCAAAGGCTCTTTAGAGAAGGAAAATCAACCTACTTTCTGGGCCTGAGAATCTATTTGGTCTAGGCTGAGAAGCAAGGAAATTCTTTATTGAATCTAAAGACTGGCAGAAGTCTGGTCATGCAGAGCAGCCAGGACAGAATCCAAGAGCTTGCCTAGGTCTGGAGTTGGAGTTATTCTCTGTTGATTTCAACTTTTTCATTGTTATAGATATTCATTTCAATTGCTACTTCTATATAACAAAATAACAACAATGATAATAACAAGTCAAGGTAAAAATGAAACAAATTTAAAAGGCCAATGACAAAATGAAGTGATATTTTCAAGATATATAAAAGAGTCTAATTTTCTCAATATATAAGAAGAAAAATATGAACAAGAAAAAAATGCATAGAACACGTGAAAAGGCAATATGTGTGTATTCATGCAAAATTAAAAGAAATAGCTAATAATCATGCAAAATTCTCCTCACCCTGTTGTAATTAGAAAATTATAAATTAAAACTTACATGTTATAATTTTGGGGGGGATTTTTTCCTGTGTCCATACACAGCTTGAAATCTATGAAGATTTAAAAAACAAACATTTTTTAAAAGGGGGAAGTTTGTAACCTTTTGGGAACAATTTATAAATATTTACCAAAATTAAAAATATACACATTCCTTAAGCCAATTAGTTTACATCTATTAATTTTGCCTACACACACACACACTACCCAAACATATGAGGCAGGAGAACAGAGTCTGTAAACAGTGGAGATAGGAAACTTAAGACCAACTCCTAGCTGCCTTCTTGGAATTGGACTAAGGAAAACCCTGGGCTGCCCCCCCCAAGTAATGAGGAGCTAAAGGGCCTTCTCTCTCTGAACCTCCCCACACCTGCATCCTGAACAGGAATGTCTGTCCATTATTGGCCCATTCTGGAACCTTCATTTCATGCATCTCATGCATTTCACAGGTGGGATTCCTCTGATTCATACTGAGCAGAATCCTTCATTTGTATAGGATGTAACCTATCAGGAACCTCCATGGGTATTTAGTGGTGTTACCATGCTCTTTTAATTCAATAAAATCCCAAAGGAACATTACAATTAGGGCTCCTGAGTAGCTTGCTGCAGCCTACTCTCACTCTGTGGGCATATTTTTGCTCCAATAAATCTGCTTTCATTGCTTTGTTCTTTTGTTGTTTTGTTTGTGCATTTTGTTCAATTATTAGTTCAGCACACCAAGAACCTGGACAACTCACAGTCAAGTCTTTCAATCCAGCAACATATACATGTAAAAAGTATTTTGTAACATGTTTTGTAACTTGCTGATACACATACTTTGCTGACCCAATCAGCAAAGTCACTGCTGCTCTTGTTTTATTTATTTTTTTATTTTATTTTTACTTTTTAAAATTTATTCACTTAAGTTACGGGGTACATGTGCAAATAGTGCATGTTTGTTACATACGTATACACTTGCCATGATGGTGGTTTGCTGCATCCATTGCCCCATCATCTACATTAGGTATTTCTCCTAATGCTATCCTTCCCCTATTACCTTACCTCCTGTTTTTCCTCCCCTATCCCCCCATCCCCCAGGACCCAGTGTGTGATATTCCCCTCCCTGTGTCCCTGTGTTCTCAGTGTTCAACACCCACTTATGAGTGAGAACATGAGGTGTTTGGTTTTCTGTTCTTGTGTGAGTTTGCTGAGAATGATGGTTTCCAGTTTCCTCCATGTCTCTGCAAAGGACATGAACTCATCACTTTTTATGGCTGCATAGTATTCCATGGTGTATATGTGCCACGTTTTCTTTATTCAGTCTATCATTGATGACCATTTGAGTAGATTCTAAGTCTTTGCTATCATGACAGTGCCACAATGAACATATGTGTACATATGTCTTTATAATAGAATGATTTATAATCCTTTAGGTATATACCCAGTAATGGGATTGCCGGGTCAAATGGTATTTCTAGTTCTAAATCTTTGAGGAATCATCATACTGTCTTCCACAGTGGTTGAATTAATTTACACTCCCATCAACAATGTAAAAGTGTTCCTATTTCTCCACATCCTCTCCAGAATATGTTGTCTCTTGATTATATAATAATCACCATTCTAACTGGCGTGAGGTGGTATCTCAAATGTGGCTTTCATTTCCATTTCTCTAATGACCAGTGATCATGAGCTTTTCTTCATAAATGTCTTCTTTTGAAAAGCGTCTGTTCATATCCTTTGACCATTTTCTGATGCGGTTGTGTCCTTTTTTTCTTGTAAATTTGTTTAAGTTCTTTGTAGATTCTGGATATTAGGCCTTTGTCAGACGGGTAGATTGCAAAATTTTTTGCCCATTCTGTTGGTTGCCAGTTCACTCTATTAATTCTTTTGCTGTGTACAGGCTCTTAAGTTTAATTAGATCCCATTTGTCTATTTTGGCTTTTGTTGCCATTGCTTTTGGTGTTTTAGTCATGAAGTCCTTACCCATGCCTATGTCCTGAATGACTGCTCTTGTTTTAGACCTTAAGCATTTGCTCGTCAATCTCCCTCATGGACATGTGGCCCCTGAAAACAGCAGCCACCATTAGGTAGCAGCCATGGTGGGGGTCGCAGGCAGCCATTATGTTCTTGGCTTCAAAAATCTGCTGGGTGAGTTCAGCCACCATTTGCGCCTGGTAATGCTGGCTGTCCCAGCTGAGCAGTAGGGTAAAACTAGGCAAATAGAAGTACAGGTAGAGGAAAATGGAAAAACTGAAGCTGACACATAATGAAACCATTCAAATTCAAATATAAAATATTTGTATTTTCTGAGATCTAAAAAAGTCCAAGATGCTTGGCAATTAAAAAAAAAAAAACAAGTTGCTAAGAAATGTATAAAACATGACCATATTAACTTAAAGAATGTAAATGGTTCTTAAACTTTCCATAGTTTACTTTGGGAAACTAATATTTTGACACTGAACAATGGGCAGATAGAGAGTGATGTTTAGTTTTGCTTTATTAATTTCCTTGCTGATTTTTTCTATAGTAAACTCATATTAATTACATTAATGTTATTAGTAATAATAATAATAGTGTTATAGAATTTCTGCCATTCTGTGAAGAACTCAATGGAGCATACACAGAGCTTGGAGAGAAAAACAAGAGATCAGTATTTCCTCTTTGAGGTTTCAGCTTTGCTGTGAGCAATGCTCATGAGCAGAGAACAGCGTGGCTAGCAAAAAAAAAGTGGTCTTACTAGAACAGCATCTACAGACACTGCCATTTTGTGGCATGATAGGTGGGCTATGTTAGAATTGCATGTGCATTTTTTGGAGCCCCTCTGAGTCAAACAAATCAGATACTATTGAGTGAAAAGTCAATCTATAGCTGTTGGCATCCACATTTAAATGGGGTTGCTGTGTCCATATGCTAATGCTTTAGCATTAAAGATAGACAGATATTTCTTCAAGAATAATAACAGATGATAAAAAGTAAAACTCAAGGCCTTCACATGGTGAAGATCACTACTAAATAGTGGTATAGGAAATTCAAATTAGCTACATGGTTTAGGAATGCAATAATCGTTCGTCTGGAGATAGCAATGGTAGAGAGATCACAGTCAAACAGATGAAGATTGGATAGAATGATAATGCTGAATATGGAGTTCATTTCATTTAGGGATTTGTTTTGAAATCCAAGGCAAGGCAGAGCAGAAAGAAAGGCAATTTTCTAGCAAGTGTAGCTTACAAGGTCATAGAACCCATATAGTCTCCCAGGAAATTTTGATTTGAGACATTTCCCTCATTGTTTCTTCTCCTAGACTCCTAGAGAAAATCCATGAAGAACACTCAGCATTTTCTGCTGAACTACCACATATTTAGCATGTTAAGAGATTTGTCTTCAGAAGAGAAGCAGTAGCACAGTACCTATTTCAAAGTTACATTGGAAATGAGTATCTGAATTTTCATTCACTTTGAAGAAAAGTGAAGTAATTATGTTGGTGGAATGTGATAAAATGAAAGAAAGTATTAACATCTTCAAAGATAGCAAAAAGCATGTTTATCAAATAATTTATTATTAACCTTGGTTTCATTTTCTACATAAATCTCTGCACAAAATAGGTATTTCTCCTTGAAATATATCAAAAGGTGGTGAATTTTCAAATTATTCTTATAGGAACCTCAAAGAAATTAGTAAATTCAGAATATGACCAGCTTCAAATAAGGCACAAACTAAGGTTTCAGATCCATAACCAAAGCATGAAAGCCTTACAGAATGCAGAGGAGAGAGCTACCTTGAGTTCCTTCCTGACTATATACTTACACTTTCTCACCATTATGCCCACTTTTGGAATTCAATCTTCTATTCAAATTGACTCTAAACTAGGGTAGAGCCAGAGTCTTACCCTACACTACTTTAATGCCTCTTTATATGGCTTCCCAAGTTTAGGCTTATAAGTTAATTTTAACCGATTTAACTTTAACCCTCCACAATCTGAAATGGAGTAGAAAAGCAGAAAAGAAATAATATTTTGACATTTGGGTAAAATTACACTTCTTCACAATTAATATGTTATTGTTTTCTTATTTTTAATAAATGTGGAAAAATATTAACTGAAAAAAACAGGTATAATAGTAAAAATTATAGTATAAGCATTAAAGACTTTCAAAAATGAATCAAATCCAGCAGCACATAAGAAAGTTAATTCACAATTATCAGGTAGGCTTTTTTTCCTGGTTATACAGTGCTAATTCAAAATGTACAGATCAATAAACATGATTCACCACATAAACAAAATTAAAACAAAAAACATACAATCAACTCAGTAGACACAAGGCTACAGAAAAAAAAAACTTTTGATAAAATCTGATATCTTTTTACGATAAAAGCTTTCAACAAATTAGGAATCAGAGGAACATATCTCAAAATAATAAGAGCCATCTATTACAAACCTATAATCAACATCATATTGAGCCGGGAAAGGCTGGAAGCATTCCCCTTAAGAAGAGGAACACATCGTTCAACACCCGCCTATGAGTGAGAACATGCGGTGTTTGATCTTCTGCTCCTCTGTCAGTTTGCTGAGAATGATGGTTTCCAGGTTCATCCATGTCCCCACAAAGGACCCAAACTCATCGTTTTTTATGGCTGCATAATATTCCATGGTGTATATGTGCCACATTTTCCCTATCCAGTCTATCGTCGATGGGCATTTGGGTTGGTTCCAGGTCCTTGCTATTGTAAACAGTGCTGCAATGAACATTCGTGTACATGTGTCCTTATAGTAGAACGATGAGAGCACATGGACACAGGGAGGGGAGCACTACACACTGGGGTCAGTTGGGGGGAAATAGGAGAGGGATGGTGGGGGGTGGGAAGCTGGGGAGAGATAGCAAGGGGAGAAATGCCAGATGTAGGTGATGGGGAGGAAGGCAGCAAGTCACACTGCCACGTGTGTTCCTATGCAACAATTTTGCATGTTCTTCACATGTACCCCAAAACCTAAAATGCAATAAAATAAATAAATGGGGAAAAAAAAGAAGAGGAACACGAGAAGCATCTAAATTAAAAAATGAAGTCAAATTATTTCTCTTCATTAGTGATATAATTCTATACCTAGAAAACCTGAAAGACTCTGCCAAGACTCCTAGAAGCTATGAACAAATTCAGTAAAGTTTCAGAATGCCAAATTAATGTACAAAAATCAGTAGCATTTCTATATACCATTAACATTTAAGATGAGAGCCAATTCAAGAATGCAATACCATTTACAATAGCGACAAAAATTAAAATACCTTGGAATACATCTAACTAAGGGGGTGAAAGTTCTCTATAAGGACAACTACAAAACAATACTGAAAGGAATCATAGATGATAAAAACAAGTGGAAAAACATCCCATGCTAATGGATCGGTAGAAAAATATCATTAAAATTGTCATATTGCCCAAAGGAGTGTACAGATTCAACATCATTCCTATCAAATTACCAATGTCATTTTTCAAAAAATTTGAAAAATACTGTTCTAAAATTCATATGGAACCAAAAACGAGCCCAAATAGCCAAAACAATCCTAAGCAAAAAAAGACAAAGTTGGAGCCATCACACTACCTGAATTCAAACTGTACTGTGAGGTTACAGTAACTAAAACAGCATGGTTCTGATAGAAAAACGGACGCATATGCCAATGGATTATAATAAAGAATCCAGAAATCACACACCTATGGCTCTCCAGTCTTCAAAAAAGCCAATAGCAACAAGCAATTGGAAAAGGATTCCCTATTTAATAAATGGTTTTGTGATAATTGGCTAGCCACATGCAGAAGAATGAAACTGGACCCCTACATTTCACCATATACACAAATTAACTCAAGATGGATTAAAGACTTTAATATGAGACCCTAAACTATAAAAAAAACTTCTATTAAAAAAACTATAGAAGAAAACCTAGGACATATTATCCTAGACATCAGCGTTGGAAAAGAGTATATGACTAAGTCCCCAAAAGCAATTGTAATAAAAACTGATGAGTGTGACCTAAGTAAATTAAAGAGCTTCTGTACAGCAAAATAAACTATCAATAGAGTAAATAGACAACTGCAGAATGGAAGGAAATATTCACAAACTATGCATCCAACAAAGGTCTAATATCCAGAATGTATAAGAAACTTAAGCAGTTCAATCACAAAACAAATTAACCCATTAAAAAATAGGTAAAGGGCATGAATAGACAATCAAAAGCAGACATATATGCAATCAACCAATAAATGAAAAAATGCTGAATATCACTAATTATTAGAGAAATGCAAATCAAATCTACAGTGAGATAGTATCTC
The DNA here is from genome assembly GCF_009761245.1 of Sapajus apella. Classification (NCBI taxonomy): domain Eukaryota; kingdom Metazoa; phylum Chordata; class Mammalia; order Primates; family Cebidae; genus Sapajus; species Sapajus apella. The sequence continues at coordinate 226,230 of NW_022437195.1, forward strand.
ACACTAGTCAGAGCAGCTATTATTAAAATGGAAGAAAATAACAGATATTGGTGAGGCTGTAGAGAAAAGGGAATACTTGGACACTATTGGTGGAGATGCAAATCGGCTCAGCCACTGTGGAAAGCAGTTTGGAGATTTCTCAAAGAACATAAAACAGAAGTACAATTTGACTTAGCAATCCTTTTACTGAGTATGTACCCAAAGGAAATTAAGTGGTTTTAGAAAAAAAAGATGCATGCATTTGTATGTTTATTGCAGCAATATTAACAATAACAAAGAAATAGACTCCACTTAGATGCCCATTCACAGTGAACTGAGTAAATAAAATGTGGTACATATACGCTGTGGAATACTACTAAGCCATAAAAAAGAAAGAAATCATATTCTTCACAATGACATGGATGCAGCTGAAGGCCGTTATCCTGAGTGAATTAACATAGGAACAGAAAACCAAATATCACGTTGTCACTTATAAGTGGGAACTGAACATTGAGTACACGTGGACATAAAGATGGAAGCAAGAGAGACTAAGGACTACTAGAGGGGGGAGGGTAGAAGGGAGGTATGGGTTGAAAAACTAACTATTGGGTGCTATACTCACTACCTGAGTGAGAGGATCATTTGCACACCAAACCTTAGTGACACACAATTTACCAATGGAACAAACCTATATACATAACCTTTAAACTTAAAAGATGAAAAGAAGGAATGTTGACAATGAACTCAACTAATTTATTAAATGTTTTCCTCAGATATATACCCACATTTTATAATCTCTTGAAGATACTGTTTTTAAAATAGTATACTCACTTGATCAAGTCAAAGAACTTTTACTAGCAGGATTTTCATTGTTGAATTTATATGAGTATCCAGTGCCTTAACAGCCGTATGTATCATGAATTATACAGCTCAGTTCTCCCTTATTGGGGTTGGGGAGTAATTGGCCATATATATATATATATATATATATATATATATATGTATGTTTTACTTTCTCCATTTGTGGATCATCTTTTAAACTGGACATAGAGATGACCTTAGCACAAGAAAATGAAGTAGTGTCATAGGATCCTCAGGGTGTCACTTTTCCAGCCAGAAACCTCTATGGCTCCTGGCACCTTTGCCTGAGTTTTGCTCAGATTATCTGGGCTTGTTCTGCCCACTTGGCCTGGCAGGCTGCACTCAGCTTGTGCTACCAGTCTGAATCCCACACCTACCAAGGGCAAACCAGGAACAGAATGGCAAGGGATGTGTGCACAAGAAATCATGGGGTCCAGCCACTGCACACAGCCAGGCATGCCAGCTACTTCAGCAGGGCAAGCAGCTCCAGGCACTTGCGCAGATGCCAGTTCAGTTGCTGGCTCTGTGCAAGGCTGTAGCTGGATTCAATGTCCTGCAAGCAGCTTCCACTGCAGGCTCTCAGATCTGGACGAGGGGAATGTGGTTGTGATCAGAAGCTTGGAGATACCAGGAACCGCAGAGCCCCAAAGAGAGTATCACAGCTCTGGCTTCAGGAGCCCTGAGGTCTGTGGTATCTGAAGGGCCACAGCTCTTCTTTCCTTCTATTGCCCACAACACGGTGAGCACAAGTGTGGGTGTATTGCAGCCCTGTTTGTTTTATAACTCTTTCAGTTCTGCCATCCTGTAGCTCCCAAGTTCTTGTCCGACATCTAGGAAAAATGAGGTACTCTGACAAATGGAGGGTGAGCAAGGTGGAAAGAAGCTTCACTGAGGGACAGTCAGCTCTCAAGAGACTCAAAATGGGTAGCTCCTTTCTGCAGGCAGTCCTTCCCGATGAGTGTCCAACTGTCAGCAGAGAGGAGACCTATAGTGCATAGCTCCTTTCTCAAGGTACCTCATCCCAACGAGTGTACAGCTCCACTCTGATGAGTGTCCAGCTCTCAGTGGAGAGATCTATAGTGGGTAGTTCCTTTCTGCAGGCAGGTCATCCTGAGGAGTATCTGAGTCTGGCTGAATCTGGGGTTTTTAATGTGCTCAGAATGGAGGACAAGTGTGCTGATTGGTCCATAGGCAGCCATGGGAGGCTGGAAAAAGCACTATCTGATTGGCCAAATGGTCGTCAATGATGATCTCACTCCAGACTGTGGCTTCACCCAGAACTGGCAACCCAGCCCTCAGGGTTCAGGTCATCCCCAGCTTGAAGGTGAGGTTTCATGGAGGACCTATCCCTTCCCATCTAGGAGTGTGTCAGCATCCTATGCCATTAACATGCCATCCACAGTGCCCAGACTGTCTGCACCGAGGGGTGTCTGCAGGCTCCCACTGATTCACCCTCAGTACCCCTGGCCCCTGTCTCACACTTGTTGGTGTCCAAAGTCTGGAGGGGGTTGAGGTGGCAGAGGGCTGGTATGTCAGTGCTGCCCTGAGTGCACACATACTCAGTGGGTAGTGACAGCACCTGGGTTCAGCCACAACTTTGCTCTATCTTGGAGTGGGTGCTGGGAGCAGAGAGAGGCCAGAAAGTGGAACCAGGCACTTTCAAGCCTGTGGGGGCAGGAGACTTCCTGGGTCCCTGAGAGTGCAGGGATGCCAGGATCTGGAGCCTCGGCTAAGTGACTCTGACTGTGCCCAAGAGCATGGGCCTTCACTCTGCCAACTCCATAGTGGGTGGGCTCTCACCTGTTTCTGGCTCCCATCAGCTCCATGGAGTGTGCAGCCCTGGCTGTTCCTCCCCTGCTACAGCTGGTATCTCTGCAGTGGCTACTCCAGAGGGGCCACCACCACCATCAGCAACACCTTTTGTATTCACATTTATAGCCTTCAAACCTGTCCTACACCCTATAGCTAGAATCCAAAACTTCCTCCTCAATGAGATGTTCTGCTATAGAGAAATGTTTTGACTTAAAGTAATTTAGTGTATTAAGTGAAAAAACAATCCTCTGGTAGTCTCCTGCAGAAATGATATATATAATGGGCACATTTTCACATGTGAGGTAGAGAAAGCCTGCAGGTGTGGTATGGAGAATGGCAGGAGGATTAGAGAAGGGAATTGAAAGAAGGAGGAAGAGGGGCAACACATCAGTAGTAGAGCTGTGAAGTTTCAAAGTAGGAACAGCTGAATTCAAATGTAGCCTCCAGTGTGGTACAATTGGGCAAGTGCATTTTAGTAACATGGGAGAAAACATGAGATAAATGGTAAAAGTCACAGATTCTTTCTAATAGAAAGGGTTCAGCCAAGATGTCTAATTCAGAAAAAAATGCAAAAGATTTTAAATCGTTCATCTTTATTAATATCTTAATGTCTTCATTACTAATATGTGACTTAATATATGTGATTTTGTTCATCTGACTTCTAACCATTTTTTTATTGAGCTTGCCACATGATAGCAATCTAGAAACGTAGTTCTTATAGTTTCCATTTCTAGAGCAGCCATCCAATTGGCTACAGGGACCAAAGACATGAGATGTAGTTTTTAGTATCTGGTAAAGCAGCAAAGGTATTCTTTTCTGTAGTTTTATTGCAAAAATATTTCCTGTCGCATTTGCTATGTTTATGCAATGCTCCATGAATATCAGGTAAATTTTCCCTCATGACACTCCCTGCCTTGCTAATAAAAGTTGATTTTCTGTTTGAGTGCTAATGGAAGTAACATTTTCAAAGCCTTTTCTCAAGTGCTAGGCAATAACTGTTTCAAAACGCATGAAAAACGTTGCTGTTTCCAAGAACAGATGTTTTTTATTTTGATTTTCATTTGTTCAATGGTTCTGAGATGTTTCCATCTTAATAATGGGAAGAGAATGTCCATATCAATTACACGCTTAAGAAATTTTCTGGCCAGGCGCGGTGGCTCACGCCTGTAATCCCAGCACTTTGGGAGGCCGAGGCGGGTGGATCACGAGGTCAAGAGATCGAGACCATCCTGGTCAACACGGTGAAACCCCGTCTCTACTAAAAATACAAAAAATTAGCTGGGCATGGTGGCGCATCCCTGTAATCCCAGCTACTCAGGAGGCTGAGGCAGGAGAATTGCCTGAACCCAGGAGGCGGAGGTTGCGGTGAGCCGAGATCGCGCCATTGCACTCCAGCCTGGGTAACAAGCGCGAAACTCCGTCTCAAAAAAATAAATAAATAAATAAATAAATAAATAAAAAATAAATAAAAAAAATAATAAAAAAAAAAGAAATTTTCTTTCTTTCTTTATTAACTACGATATTTTCTGCATCAGAGTAAGATTGGTTGCGCCACACAAAACTTTTGTGTTTGATATGTAGGGTCATTAGAGCTTGATGAGCTACAAACAAAAGTATTTTTTTTTTAGTTATACACTTAATCATTTACTGTGGTATCAAAAATAGTGAAACTCACAGAATCAGGGAATAGAATTTTGGGCTAGGGGTAGGGGAATGAGGGAGTTGCTAATCAATAGGCATAAAGGTTCAGGTAGGCAAGACCAATACGTTCTAAAGATCTGCTGTACAACATTATCATTATAGAGGATTAGGGGAGGGATAGTAGGGGCAGGGGGAATAGGGGAAGGATAGCATTAGGAGAAATACTGGAGGTAAATGACAGGCTGATGGATGCAGCACACTATCATTGCACATGTATAACTATGTAAGACACCTGCACATTCTGCACATGTACCTCAGAACTTAAAGTATAATTTAAAAAGAAAAAAAAAGAAAGAAAGATAACACAAACAAGTTGTTACTATTTTTGTTTATACTATGTTACTTCAATTTTAAAATTTAATTATGTTTATTTAATTGTTATCTGAATTATAGAATTACGAAATGTTAAAAGAGACATTAGATATAATTTTGTCCAATAATTTTACTGAATAAAAGATCCAATTTAGGCCCAGCAAGAATAAGGGGAATTTCTCAGGATCAGAGAGCTGTTTATCATCAGGGATAAAGACTTAACTGTAAGACCTAAAACCATAAAAATCCTAGAAGAAAACCTAGGCAATACCATTCAGGACATAGGCATGGGCAAAGACTTCATGATTAAACACCAAAAGCAATGGCAACAGAAGCCAAAAAAAAAAATGACAAATAGAATCTAATTAAACCAAAGAGCTTCCGCACCGCAGACAACAACAACAACAACAACAATAACAGCAACAAAACCTGTTATCAGAGTGAACAGGCAACCTGTGCTAGTTTTCAATGTACCCAATTAAAATTCAATCCCCAAATTTTGTGACCTATCTGTAAAGCTTATCTCAATATGTAGAAACATTTTAGGTACCTTTTTCATTTCCCATGTTATTATTAGATTACCTCTTAGAACATACTCTTTCACCAATCTGAACTGGTTATTTTTTAGGACCACTAAAAATCTGCCCTCCTGGTGGTTTTATTGCCATCCTGACAACTACAATGCATCTCTCCCACACTAGCTCTTTGGTTTCTGTACCACTCATCAATTATAGCGTTTATTGCATCATACTGCTCTCATTTATGAACTGGTTATCAGCAAATTTAGGCAGAAAACATAGATGATCTGTATTTTTAACCATCTGAGCCTGACACAATAATCAGTATATAATAGATATTCAAAGAGTATCTGAAGAATTGAAAGAACAAATGCTGTAGCTTAAAAACTGTAATGGAAACCATCATGAATAAAATTTCAGTTTCTTAAATTGGCTACAATTCATATAGTGCTATTTAGGACAGAATAGATTTTTCTGTGGTTCCTGCTAGCCACAACAGGTTCAAGTGACTTCACCTTAAATTTATTAATACCTTTATCCTAAGAAAAATATCAAAATAACCATAACCATCACAAATTCCAATTTTTTTTCTATTAAGAGCAGGGAACATTACTAAGCCCTGGTGCATGGCATATGCTTTACCTTAATGGAGCACTGCTACAATTTTTGAGATAGAATTGTATATTAAGATACAAATGACGATATAAGGTAACATGCAGCAAGTAGCAAGTGACATATTAGTGCTTGATGGGAAAAGTGTTAAAATAAGCATTACATTATTTTATTCCTGTGTGATTTTTAGTCTTTGGTTATGGCCAATGTCTACTTAAATGAAAAATTTCAAATCTCCAGTAAAAGAATGAAACTGGCTAAATAACTTTAACCTTTACAATACATTTTCTATCAGTCAAGATGCTTTTCCTTCATGTACCAGAGAAGTGGAATCTGGTGCATTTGGTAGAATCTTAATGTGGAATTTAATATGTAACCTTTATGATCTAATTATTTAACCAAAGAGGTAATGAAATTCATGATCTAATAAAAGCATTTATTAGGAACATTGTACATTGTAATCATTTAATTTTTCTTAATTTTACTTATGCTCCAAAATTAAATTAAATTGTGATTATAAAATATAATACATCTGACCATTACTTTGTTTATAATTGATTAAATTATGATTTAACATCTCATTTGTGGTAGCAATTATGTTGCACCGGGTTTATTAAAATCTTTGGCTGTGAATATTTTTCTAAACCTTAGAAACAAATTGCATTACTCTCCAACCTGTCAAATATTGATAAATTTTTAAATTATAAAGATTTAAAGTCCATCCTAGAATTTAAATTACATTGCAAATTGGAGTTTCATGTATCTGTACATTTGTGTGTTCATGTATTTCTCTCAATTTAGGCTGACCATTTAGTAATCAGACTCATAACAATAATTGTAAAATATAGTAATCAGTAACAGCAATGAGTAAAACCTAGCAAAATATAGATGTAAACATGAATATGAAAACTGATGTAAACATAGTGATTAAAGACAGAAACAGAGGTAAAATAGATATAACATTGACCAAATTATCTGGATGAATAATTAATCCAAGATACTACAAAAATCACACCAAAAAAAAGTTCTTGCGAATGACAGAATGTTAAACCAACAAGGATAAATTACAGACTAACACAACATTAATCCTTGAACAGCAGTTATTGGAGATAATTATTCTTGGAAAAAGATAGGTTCAAACATGTGATTTCCCTTTGCCTACCTAATTCGGGGATACTTTACAAGGATCTAGCAGAAGCAAATATTATCCTCTAGACTCTGGTGGGCACATATATAACAGAGAGGAAATTGTCAAGGACCACCTTAGATCCTTTCATATACAATTTCTGTGCTACAAGAATGGACTGTTTTTGTCTTAAGGCACTTGGAGAATTTATTATTCCATGGTTTCAAGAAGAAGTAAGACATAAATCATTTTTTCCTTAGTTCCTTTAAATAGTTGTGATAGCTGGGAAGCAGGTGTAGAGATGGAAGAGAAATGCAAATGGTTTCTTAGGAAATAACACTTGTAAAGAGAAAGAGAAAGGAAGCAGCATTGGACTGAGGCTGGGCTCAAACTGCAGTTCAGACCTGATGAGTGCTTTGCCAGCTCGATAGGAAACCCCAGAGCAAAGACTGCTTATTAGCAAAGTATTTCCTTGCTTGGTCACTGGTTGGGTCACCCCTGGGAGACCATTACCTCTGTTTAAAGGTGGTGACTGACACTCAAAGACCTCATAGATAAAAGCTATCAGATAACCAACAGTCTTTGAAAGTCGGCAGCAAGTACTTTCCTGACAGGAGAACTGAGTGTCACACACTGTCTGCCACACTCCTCAATAGAATATTGATAGAGTGTAGTCCTAGTTCCGGATTCAAAATGCTATAGTTTTGATTTCATAAAGGGGCAAAACTATAGACTCACTTCTTTTGCTATGGCTTTCCTCAAGAAAATTCATGGAGGCTCCACCCACACCATCCTATGCTGTGTGATATGCTGCCTGTTGCACACTTGCCAACTCAGAAGGTGACTTTTCCCAACAAACAGTGCTTCCTGTGCTTGCTGCATTTAGTGAGGGGTATGTGTTTTTGTCTTACAAAGCTAAGAGGAAAAAGACACTTCTTTTGATTTACAAGATGAGAAAAAAAATTATATCACATTGATGATTCCTGTGTCGTGCAATTAAGCATGTCAGCCCTGCTCTTAGTAGCTAAATCTGCATATTAACATCCAATCATGTCATTACCAATTTCAGAAGGCATGTAGAAATGCAGACATTTGAGCCCTCTCATATTAACTTCACAGATATCTGAGATCATTGCATTAATATCGATAAGACTTGTTGGGCCAGGTGTGGTGCCTCATGGCTGTAATCCCAACACTCTGGAAGGCCCAAGCAGGAGGATTGCTTGAGCCCAGGAGTTCAAGACCAGCCTGCGCTATAAAGGAAGACCCTGTCTCTTAAAAAAAAAAAAAGATACTTTGTTAGGTCCAATTTAGGATCCTGCTTGGGAGGCAAGAGACATCACGATCCCAAGTGCAGTGCTTTTTTCAAAAAATTGATAAAGATTGGTTTTAGCATGCAAATTTACAATCAAGAACAGAAAGCACAAGGCATGGAGAAAAAGCACAGAGAAACAGAGAATGAACCAGCTTGAATACAAGTAAAAGTTAGAAGATTTTTTGGAGGAACCTGGAAGAACAAATGTTTACCTGGTAAGCAAACCTCAGCTTGCTTTGTGCATCAGTCAATTCCCAGGAGTCTCTGCTAATAGCAGAGAGGAGCTACAGTTAAACTTGCTCCTATAGAAATCAGCTCTAAATTCTTGAGAATGCTGGCTTGACCTCTCCTTACTGGACCACTGCAGATTACCAGCTTTCAACAGAGTCAACAGCCAAGACAGATACCAGGGGTTTAAACTAGAAACTTCCCTTTCCTCAACAGCACAGCATATCACCTTGTAATAAAACGTTGTCTTGTTTTTACATGTTTCAAAATGACTAGTGTTTATAATGAAGTTCTAAGCTAAACGTTTTTACATGAATTGGATCCAATCACTGACTAAAATAGCTCAGGAAGGGTCATGCTGTTGTGAGATTTTATGTCACAGTTTACGTGTTTTCCAGTGTGAATATTGGTGTTCTTAGAAGAAAAAAACAGACTGAGCAGTCACTTCTAAAATGTTATCTGTTTTCTATGTTGATATTAGCACTTTCCAGTTAATAATTACATGAGATAATTTTATTAAAGCAAATTATAAATATAAATTTATGAAGATATTATAAATTTCAAAGAGACTCTAATAGTAGCCCTTTTACTTTTTAAACACAATACGATTCAAGTATGATTAACATGAATTTCCTGAGAAGACGTAATATTTTTAACACATTAAACACTAAGGCAAGAGCCAGTAATTATCCCTAGGAAATGGCTGGATCAGTAAACTGTTCAGCCTTCATCTTTGGAGATCAATTTCTAGCAAGTAAGAATAGTAATGCACCAGGTATACTTTTACAGGGAATTATTTTTTCAAATCAACAATTTTGACACAATAGCATCCTCTTGGTTAAAAATAGAACAGCTCAGATAATTATTTTAATAAACAGATGTATAAGAAAGTATGTAAATGAAGGGCTTTGCTTAGACTGACAGAGCCAAATAATCATCTGGGATACATTTAAGTGAATTTTTCACCAAGGAACTGCAAAATTCTTCCTACTATTTGGAAGACCCTAAGGGATAAGCACCCTATTGTGGTGATAAAAACAAATTCAAAATATAGATAAATATTTTAAATTCAACAAACTAGACCAATTCGTCCCTTAATCAGTCATCTATAGCATGTTCTGGAGGAAAGATGTGAACATTTACTAAGTTTCAGAGACTAGAGTAGGTGTTTTACACTTCCCCTGATGTGTTATTGCCTCAGCAGTTCTGCAAGGTAGTTTTTATTATCTTTCACATATGTAGAGAAATCTGAGGCACCCAAGGACTAAGTAACATCTATTAACACCTGCTAAGTAGAGAGTTATACCTGAGAGGTTTTCCAACCAACTCCTGTCTTTGTGAAATTCTCTTTTACCTCATAGTCACCACCAAATCACCATACTTGAGTCTCAGTGAAGGTTTGGTAAACAGATTTGAAATTCCTTTGATTTTTCCCCCCTATACCCAAATATATTAATAGTGCCTTTTACTAATAAGATATTTAGCTTACATTTATAACCCTTTAAAATATTAAGTTAATATAGTGACAAATTCAGATTATAACATTTCCGAGAGAAAGTATCTTGGTAAACATGGACTGCAAATAACCTTCAAACCATCTTATTGTAATGGTTACCTACTCTGCCTACCTCCAACATACTCTGATTTCCCAATATTTACCTTAACCATATATTGTCAGTAATGTGCATACTATTGAAGGTGGAGATGAGAAAAGGATGAATGAGCAATAATTAGGGCCAGTTCTTATGTATGCTATCATTCTTATGAATTAATCGAGAAAAAGTATAATTCCAGAATTATTTAGAACTTATGCAATGTAGAGTATCAAATGCAAAGATTCAGAAATTTTATTTTACTCTGAGATTAGAAAACACTTTTGCATAGGTTTAAATTATCTCTTTCTTTAGTCCCCATCTTGGAGTTTTTATGTTAAATACAACTATAATCTGAAAAGTTGCTGAAATCTTTGCATTTAGTCTATCGTGCAAGAGCCCAAAACAGACTCAGAAATATACTACATAGATTGCTCATGTTTCTAGAAACAGGAATCCCTGGAGATTTGTTTAAAGTTAATTATAATTTAATTATAATGTACATATACATAATATAATTTCGTGTCTTTACCTCTTGTAATTTACCTTCATTTTTTAATGTCACTCAAAATAATAAGTGCAAATTCTTATTAATAAATGTGGGAGTTGTATTAAAACAATGATTGAAAAGAAATACCATTCTAGAGACTTAACATTTAGCTCAAAATCTCTTATTGCTCTTGTATAAATGATGATGCTAAGAGACAGCTTTAATTTGATGTTGGCTAACACTGTGCTTTGATGGAATATTCAAGTCAAGATATTGTATATTTTAGGAAGAATCTCTATGATAATGAGGGGGTAGAACTGACCAGGAAGAGGTAAAAGGAAAAATTTTGAAGTAACAAATAATTTTTATATTTTTGTTTGTTGATGGTTAACAGAGTGTATATATTTTTCAAAACTCAGAGCTGTACACTAAAAATTGATACATTTTGTTGCATGTCAATTATATGATAAAACTTCTTTTATAATACAAAACATTTGTAATAATCAAACTTATATGACATAAAAACTTATATCATAAAGCTTGGTAAAATACACATGTGAACTATACAAAAGGATATACTGAGGAAAGTTGCATTTATTAAAAAGCTGTTTTTTATATACTAGATTCCTATTAACTTGATATTCTGAAACTACGAAGATGCTGATATTTTTGTTTATATAATATTACTACTTAAATACTTTAAAATATCTGATTCATTTTTGCATTTGGATGTAAAAGAAATTGCTACTTGAATTAAAATTTATAATCAAACAAATACAAAATTCACTCATGGTTAACATCTTCTCTAGGTTTTGGTACTGTCATTTGATTATTAATATGATAGGCTAGTATGTGGCTAAGCAACTTTTCTTAGATTTAATTTGTGCATGCAAATAAGATTTTCATAAGCTTAAGGCACTTTCATATATATAAAACCAAAGTTCACTTACAAATTAGTTTCCAGCAATAAAATCCACTTTAAGGACATTAATTTAGTAACACGGATAATGCTTTTTGTCAAAATCATTGCTTTTGTGTGTCACAATGGAAACATGGTGACAGGATAGTTGCCTAGGGATAGTTTTATGGTTAATTTCATTCTATGATTTTTCTTGAATAATACTAATATAAATAAGTTTATGGCCATAAGAATGTTAGGCAAAATAGCATGCAATTATCTAAAGATTTTCTAGTTGCCTACAAGCAGACGTCATACTTAATGAAAACCTTGCTAGAACCATCTTCAATATAAATTTTAATGGTGTTTCACTTAATAAACCTGTAAAAAAAATTTTGTTTGAAGATTTATTCCTTATTGTATCATTATTGAATTCTATCTTTAACTGATACATGATCCAATTATTATTAGAATCAAGGTTAAAATACTCCCTGACTCTTTTATTGGTATCTTTATAGCCAATAAACTGTTGAAGTTGATGGGGACAGAGGAAGAAAGCCAAGCCAAGCATGCTTGCATGGTAAATGTGGAACGAAAGCTACAGCATAGGTTTCCGTTTGCCTGGGGAAATGGAAATCTATGTCATTTCCATCATTTTTCTCCACTTAAACTACTAAAAACATTGTACAATAATATCCCTTCCCCTTCTCTTGGAACAATACAATCAAAAACACTAATGCACACAAGGGTGCTGTAATTGGGTGATCAATCAAAATAACTGAAATATGATTTTTAAAATATATAGACAATAATTTTTTAGAGTCCTCTGTGCCGCTGCATGATTCAATTGTTCTTTCTCCACCCCAACTTTACAAAACTGCTTTATTGAGTTTATATTTAGTTGCTTAAAGTGTCCATTTTGGTAAGCTTTGTGAAATGTAGATATAGCCTTGAAGCAACCACCACCATAAAAATAATGAATATATTCATTATCCCAAAAAGTTTTCTTATTTGCCTTTATATAAAACAGAGACCTATTAAAGCTAACATTGATTGTAACTGTCAGGAATCCTTTTATATTTATCACAGAAGAATAATAAACATGCAAACATCTTACATAGAGAAGGTCAATTTCTCCATTAATTGATTACAAATATATTAGCTTTTAAAACAAATGTAACAAAATTCTCTTCTGCTATGCAAGATAATTTGAGTTGTTTATAAAATTTGAGCTAAACTGGTGATGGTGTGCTCTGATGATTTTCAAGCTTTAGATAACCTTTTGATCACATGTAAGGTTTAATAAACCGAAGTCACTGGTATTTGCCCTCAGAGTTTCTGATTCAGTAGGTCTGGGGTGGGGCTAAAAAAAATTGTTTTTTACAAGCTCTCACATGATGCCATTGATGTTAATCTAGATCATTCTTTGAGAACCAATGGTCTAAATTAATCCCATTTTATTTCACTTCCAAAACAAACATTATGGGATGACATGTTAAAAATTAACACAGTAGTAAGGATAGTTTGAATGTTGCTCCATTAAAGAATTAAAATTTGATCTTAAGCAAAATATGTAATTTGATTATACATTTTGCATAAATTTAAGAGGATTTGTTAGATTCCAATCAGTACACTGAACAAAAATTGTACAGTAATAAATTTAAGAGGCTCAAAACATGTGAAGATGTAACAAGGTCATAAATGCCTCACAGAGTTTGCTAATTTCCCATCCACACATTTTGCCTTATTGTTTTAAATTTTTTTACTATTCTTTTGTGATAAAAGTCAGCCACATTTATTATATAACATTTAGAAAATTCACTTACATATTAGCTTCCAACCATGAAATCTACTTTAAGGACATTAATTTAATTTAATGTGATGGATTCAATTTACACAAGGTAAATTTCATTTCAAATTTGGCAAAACTTAATACTTTTCATCAAAGAAATTCTATATTTATTTTGTTTCTATTATTTCTATGTATTACATGTTTTCAGTTATGGTAACTAAGATTTTTATTATATTTTCATAGATTTTTGCATATTGATTACATGTTTTATCCCTTATTTATGAAATGTGTTATATTTTTATTGCAGTTATTTTTATTGATATTTTAAATTTTATTTATTTATTGTATGTTTGACTTTTTTTTCTTTTATATATATATATATATTATTGCATTTTAGGTTCTGGGGTACATGTAAAGAACATGTAGGATTGTTGCATAGGTACATACATGGCAATGTGGTTTGCTGCCTCCATTCCCATTACCTATATCTGGCATTTCTCCCTTGTTATCCTCCCCCAACTCCCTAGCCCCCACTGTCTCTCCCCTACGCCCCCAACCACAGACATCAGTATGTGATGCTCCCATCCCTGTTTCCATGTGTTCTCATTGTTCAACACCCGCCTATGAGTGAGAACATGTGGTACTTGATTCTCTGTTTCTGTGTCAGTTTGCTGAAAATGATGGTTTCCAGGTTCATCCATGTCTCTACAACAGACACAAAATCATTGTTTTTTATGGCTGCACAGTATTCCATGGTGTATATGTACCATATTTTCCCTGTCCAGTCTATCATTGATGGGCATTTGAGTTGGTTCCAAGTCTTTGCTATTGTAAACAGTGCTGCAATGAACAAACGTGTGCATGTGTCCTTTTAATAGAACAATTTATAATCCTTTGGATATATACCCAGTAATGGGATTGCTGGGTCAAATGGAATTTCTATTTCTAGGTCCTTGAGGAATTGCCACACTGTCTTCCACAATGGTTAAACTAATTTACACTCCCACCAACAGTGTAAAAGTGTTCCTATTTCTCCACATCCTCTCCAGCACCTGTTGTCTCCAGGTTTTTTAATGATTGCCATTCTAACTGGCTTGAGATGGTATCTTAAAGTGGTTTGCATTTGCATTTCTCCAATGACCAGTGATGATAAGCATTTTTTCATGTTTGTTGGCATCTTATATGTCTTCTTTTAAAAAACATCTGTACTTATCATTTGACTACTTTGAATGGGTTTGTTTCTTATAAATCTGTTTTTAGTTCTTTGTAGATTTTGAATATAAGTCCTTTGTCAAATGGGTAGACTGCAAAAATTTTTTTTCCCATTCTGTTGGTTGCCAGTTCACTCTAATAATTGTTTCTTTTGCAGTGCAGAGGCTCTAGAGTTTAATTGGATCCCATTTGTCTATTTTGGCTTTTGTTGCCAATGCTTTTGGTGTTTTAGTCATGAAGTCCTTGCCTATGCCTATAACCTGAATGGTTTTGCCTAGGCTTTCTTCTAAGGCTTTTATGGTGTTAGGTCTTATGTTTAAATCTTTAATCCATCAGGAGTTAATTTTAGTGCAAGGTGTCAGGAAGGGGTCCAGTTTCTGCTTTCTGCAGATGGCTAGCCAGTTTTCCCAATACCATTTACTAAACAAGGAATCCTTTTCCCATTGCTTGTTTTTGTCAGATTTGTCAAAGATCAGATGGTTATAGATATATGGAATTACCTCCGAGGCCTCTGTTCTGTTCCATTGGTCTATATCTCTGTTTTGGTACCAGTACTATGCTGTTTTGATTATTGAAGGCTTGTAGTATAGTTTGAAGTCAGGAAGCATGATGCCTCCAGCTTTGTTCTTTTTGCTTAGAATTGACTTGGCTATGCAGGCTCTCTTTTGGTTCCATATGAAGGTTAAGGTGGTCTTTTTCAGCTCTGTGAAGAAGGTCATTGGTAGCTTGATGGGGATAGCGTTGAATCTGTAAATTACTTTGGGCAGTATGGCCATTTTCATAATATTGATTCTTCCTAAACATGAGCATGGAATATTTCTCCATCTGTTTGTGTCCTCTCTTATTTCGTTGAGCAGTGGTTTGTAGTTCTCCTTGAAGAGGTCCTGTACATCCTTTGTTACTTGTATTCCTAGGTATTTTATTCTCTTTGTAGCAATTGTGAATGGCAGTTAATTCTTGATTTGGCTCTCTTTAAATCTGTTATTGATGTATAGGAATGCTTGTGATTTTTATACATTGATTTTATATCCTGAGACTTTACTGAAGTTGCTTATCAGTTTCAGGAGATTTTGAGCTGAGACAATAGGGTCTTCTAAATATACAATCATGTCATCTGCAAATAGAGACAATTTGACTTCCTCCTTTCCTAATTGAATACTCTGTATTTCTTTTTCTTGCCTGATTGCTCTGGCTAGAACTTCCAATACTATATTGAATAGGAGTGGTGAGAGCGGGCATCCTTGTCTTGTGCCACATTTCAAAGGGAATGCTTCCAGTTTTTGCCCATTCAGTATGATATTGGCTGTGGGTTTGTCATAAATAGGTTTTATTAATTTGAGATACATTCCATCAATACCTAGCTTATTGAGACTTTTTAGCATAAATGGCTGTTGAATTTTGTCAACGACCTTCTCTACATCTATTGAGATAATCATGTGGTTTTTGTCTTTGGTTCTGTTTATGTGGTGAATTACATTTATAGACTTGTGTATGTTGATCCAGCCTTGCATCCCCGGGATGAAGCCTACTTGATTGTGATGGATAAGCTTTTTAATGAGCTGCTGCAATTGGTTTGCCAGTATTTTATTGAAGATTTTTGCAGCTATGTTCATCATGGATATTGGCTTGAAGTTTTCTTTTCTTGTTGAGTTTCTGTCAGGTTTTAGTATCAGGATGATGTTGGTCTCATAAAAAGAGTTGGGGAGAATTCCCTCTTTTTGGATTGTTTGGAATAGTTTCAGAAGGAATGGTACCAGCTCCTCTTTGGATGTGTGGTAGAATTTGGCTGTGAACCCATCTGGACCTGTGCTTTTTTTGGTTGGTAGGCTATTAATTGCTGCCTCTACTTCAGCCCTGGTTATTGGTCTATTCAGGGTTTCCACTTCTTCCTGGTTTAGGCTTGGGAGGGTGTAAGTGTCCAGCAATTTATCTATTTCTTCCAGGTTTACAGGTTTATGTGCACAGAGTTGTTTGTAGTAATCTCTGATGATGAGTTGTATTTCTGTGGAATCTGTGATGATATCCCCTTTTTTGTTTTTTATTGCCTCTATTTGATTCTTCTCTCTTTTCTATTAATCTGGCTAATGGTCTGTCTATTTTGTTGATCTTTTAAAAAAACCAGCTCCTGGATTTATTGATTTTTTTGAATTTTTTTTGTGTCTCTATCTCCTTCAGTTCTGCTCTGATCTTAGTTATTTCTTGTCTTCTGCTAGCTTTTGAGTTTTCATGATGTTGCTCCTCTAGCTCTTTCAATTTTGATGATAGGTGTCTATTTTATATCTTTCCTTGCTTCTCATGTGGGAATTTATTGCTATAAATTTTCCTCTAGACACTGCTTTAAATGTGTCCCAGAGATTCTGGTATGTTGTGTCTTTGTTTCATTGGTTTTTAGAACATCTTTATTTCTGCCTTCATTTCATTGTTTATCCAGTCAACATTCAAAAGCCAATTGTTCAGTTTCCATGAAGTTGTGTGGTTCTGAGTTAGTTTCTGAATTCTGAGCTCTAATTTGATCGCACTGTGGTCTGAGAGACTGTTATTATTTCCATTCTTTTGCATTTGCTGAGGTGTAATTTACTTCCAATTATGTGGTCAGTTTTAGACTAGACGTGATGTGGTGCTGAGAAGAATGTATATTCTGTGGATTTGTGGTGGAGAGTTCTGTGAATGTCTATTAGGTTTGCTTGTTCCAGGTCTGAGTTCAAGTCCTGGATATCCTTGTTAATTTTCTGTCTCATTGATCTGTCTAATATTGACTGTGGAATGTTAAAGTCTCCCACTAATACTGTGTGGGAGCCTAAGTCTCTTTTTAGGTCATTAAGCACTTGATTTATGTATCTGGGTGCTTCTGTATTGAGCACGTATATATTTAGAATCGTTAGCTCTTCTTGTTGCATTGATCCTTTTTCCATTATGTAATGCCCTTCTTTGTCTCTTTTGATCTTTGTTGGTTTAAAGTCCATTTTATCAGACAATGGGATTGAAACTCCTGCTTTTTTTTCTCTCCATTTGCTGGTAGATCTTCCTCCATCCCTTTATTTTGAGCCTATGTATATCCTTGCATGTGAGACGGATTTCCTGAATATAGCACGCTGATGGGTTTCAACTTTCTATTCAATTTGCCAGTCTGCGTCTTTTGAATGGGGCATTTAGCCCATTGCCATTTAGGATTAATATTGTTATGTGTGAATTTGATCCTGCCATTTTGCTGCTAGCTGGTTGTTTTGCCCATTAGTTGATGCAGTTTCTTCATTGTGTCAATGCTGTTTCCCATTTGGTACATTTTTGGAGGGCCTGGTGCTGGTTGTCCCTTTCTGTGTTTACTGCTTCTTTCAGGAGCTATTGTAAAGCAGGCCTGGTGGTGATGAAATCTCTGAGCAATTGCTCTTTCATAAAGGATTTTATTTCTCCTTTGCTTATGAAACTTAGTTTGGCTGGATATGAAATTCTAGGTTGAAAGCTCTTTTCTTTAAGGATGTTGAATATTGGCCCTCACTCTCTTCTGGCTTGTAGGGTTTCTGCTGAGAGATCCGCTGTGTCTGATGGGCTTCCCTTTGTGGGTACCCTGGCCTTTCTCTCTGGCTGCCCTTGGTATTTTTTCCTTCATTTCAACCCTGGTGAATCTGATGATTATGTGTCTTGGGGTTGCTCTTCTTGAGGAATATCTTTGTGGTGTTCTCTGTATTTCCGGGACTTGAATGTTGGACTACCTTGCTAGGTTGGAGAAGATCTCCTGGATAATATCCTGAAGAGTGTTTTCCAGCTTGGATTCATTTTCCCTGTCACATTCAGGCACACCTATCAAATGTATGGGCCTTTTCACATAATCCCATATTTCTTGAGGCTTCTTTGTTAACTTCTTTTTACTCTTTTTTATCTTTCTTGCCTTCTTATTTTATTTCATTGAGTTGATCTTCAATTTCTGATATCCTTTCTTCTACTTGGTCAATTGCTACCAGTTTCTTCTGTTATCTTTGTCCCAGAAGGATACACACCATATGTCAACCTGAGCTCTCCTTTATGAGGTGCCTCTTTGGTTATACAGGGGTTGGGGAGCTGCGTGAAGAGACAGCCTGTCGCTTATCAGAACTCAAGTGCTGATCTTTGAGCTCTGTTATTCTGGGCAGAGCTGCTGGGCAGGTACATTTAAGTCTGCTGCGGCAGAACTCATAGCTGCCTTTTTTTCCCAGCTGTTCTGTCCTGTGAAGGTGAGGCTTTATTTATAATTTCCTGTCATTCTGCTGCCTTGTTTCAGAGATGCCCTGCCCAGTGAGGAGGTAGCCTAGTCACAGTCTGCCAGCAGAGGCATTCTTGAGCTGCCATGGGCTCTGCCCAGCTGCTGTGTATACTTCCTTGCAGTTTTGTTTATAGGTATATAGTTAGAACTGCCTTGGTAACGGTGGTCTGCCTGAGTTATGGCGGTCTATCTCTGTAAGGGCAGACTGCCTCAGTAATGGTGGACTGCCTTGGTAACGGAGGACTGCCTCAGTAATGGAGGACTGTCTCAGTAATGGCGGACTGCCTCAGTCATGGCGAACTGCCTCGGTAGTGGTGGACTGCCTCAGTAGTGGGGGACTGCCTTGGTAATGGCGGACACCCTTCCTCACACAGAGCTGGACCATCCTGGATCCAGCTGTGCTTGCTGTGAAACTCCCAATCCAGAGTGTTTCAAATTGCTGGTCTTTGTGGGGGTGGGACCAGCTAAGCCAGATCACCTGGCTCCCTATTTCAGCCCCCTTTGTTTTCAGTTGAACAGGCGGCTGTCTCTCAGGCGTTCCAGTCACCAGTTGAAACAGCGCCTGGATTTGTGTGAGTTTTTGTGCAGAGACCCACTGCACCAGCTGAAATAGCCATGCTGGAGACTCGTGGCACTTTTCCACCTGGGAATCTCCTGGTCTGTGGGCAGTAAAAATTCATTTGGAAATGTGGTGATCACTCACCTTCTGCATATTCACTGGGAACTGCAATCCAGAGCTCTTCCTATCTGGCCACCTTGGATCCTCTCCCCTATTTATTTACTTATACTTTAAGTTGTGACAACCTTTTGGCATTTGTGGGAGGAAATTACATGTCAGCATATTGCTCATTTTTCTTATTATTTAAACAGTTCCATTGAGGTATCACAATATGACATAAAACTCATCTATTTTAAATGTACAACTCCATATTCTTTGAAAGTCTATGGAGTTGTGCAACCATCACCACCCACTCAAGTTTAGAACATTTCCATCACCACAAAATTTTCCCTCATACCTGTCTGCAGTTATTCTGCTTCCACCTTTGTCCTGGGAAACTATTGACTAGCTTTCTGTCTCTATAACCCTTTTTAGTCATTTCATGTAAAAGTATTATGTCTTTTTTGTTCATTTTGGCTATCTTAAGTACTGTAAAGGGTCTGTGATTTTTACTCCATTTTTAAGATAACAAGTGATAGTTCCACAATTTTATTGATGCTGGCAGAAAGGAAGAATAGTATATCACTCATGATAGCAGCATTATGCAGAGTGTAAGAATATTTTTATGTCAGTTCCCCAGACCCCAATTTCACAGACTGACATGAAAAGGGCCAGGTGAGACCTGTGCATACACTGGGTTAAGGTAACCAGGCAGAGACACTGAGCTTTAGCAATTTTATAATAGGGAGTTAGCATGCCTGCCCTATGCTCAGGAGGGAAATATTACATCTGTATTCCAAAGCTCTTCACTGTGTAGATATCTTTGAAAATATAGCCTGAAACAAAAAGTACCCAAGAGTTAACTCAAAAAATAAGAACACATGCGAAAGGCCCTTGAAAAATTGTCTACCAACAGCTTCTTTCACTTAACAAAATGTTCTTAAGGATTGCTTATGTTGTAGCATATGGTCTCAGTTTATTTAACTGCCGAACAGCATTCAATTATATGGTGGATATACCACAAGTTGCTTATACATTCACTATTTGTAAACATTTGGATTGCTTTCAGTATATAGCCATTATGAATATTACTGCTCTGACCATTCTTATATTTTTCTTTATGTAAGTATATATTTTAATTTGAGGGTAGATTTCTGGATATGGAATTTCTGGATTACAGGTAAATTTATGTCTAATATGATAAGATGTCAGAGTTATACTCCATTAAGAGTTGCCTGGGATTGGGTACCCTGGGGTGTATGATTCTTGGATTCACTATCAAGAAATATCTTTAAGTATGAAATCACATATTTCAATAACTGCTGATAAGCTGAATTCAATCTGCAGAATTCTTTGATATTTCACTTATTTGGTTGTAACTAAATAAGAAATAGTAAAAGCACTTACTGGGCCTCCTCAGAAACATCAACAAACACAGGGCATTACTTTTACCTCATTATTTTTATACAACCTTTTATATTTACCAAAGTTAAATTATCCCCATATCTTTCCTATATAGCACTAAGTGCACATTTCTAATTAAAATATTAATACAATACTCCATGACGAAGCTATAAAACTTATCTTAATATATATAAATACATGAGGTAACTTTTTGTTTTCCATTTTATAATTAAAGAATCTCTCCCAGAACATCCTTTTACCAGTCTGCACTATTTCTTTTCTAGGGCCTATAAAAACCTGTCATCTTGGGCTGCATTTACTGTCATCTTGAGAATTGCATTTGTGTCTCTCCTATATTGGTTCTTTGGTTTCTGTATTCATGTCTTTCTCTCTTAGTTAATTCTTTATTTAGTGTAATGTATCCTTAAAAGTCTGCTTCAATAAAGTATACTAGGTCTCAAGAACCTTGAGAAATTCCATGCTTTTATTCTACACCTGTAATTTAAAATACTTTGGTAATGTGTAGAATTCTAAGTTAGAAATATTTCCTTGAGATAGTGAAGACAATACTCTTTGGGTCTCTGAAATCATAATAGAACACAACATCCTGCCAACCTAATATGTTTATCTAGAATTACTTCTTGATGCAGGAAAACAAATTTCTCTCTAGTTTCTATAAGGCCTCTTTGTTTCACTAGCCAAGCCTTTCGAGTAAATAATACAATGAGCTTACGAGTAATTCTATACTTCCAAGATATTCTATTTACATTTTTCCTTGATTTTCTTTTTCTTTCATTGGAATAAAGACAGTTCTTTATCTGTATTTGTCAGTCCTTCTATTAAAATTTCTGCCATCAAATTTTAACTTCTAACAATACTTCCTTTTTTCATATTCTAATTTACAGCAGCCTCTTATTATTTTATGACAGTATCTCTACTTATCTTTCTGAGAATTTTCATTCACATTTGTAAGGATTTCTTCTCCCAAAATTGTCTAGATTTTCTCAGAGGCTGCATTGTTTTGGATTGCGTTCAGCTTCAGCAGTAAGCTACTAATTGTGACAGAAACTAATATAACAAGCAATCCCAGGCTAGCCTGCTCAAAGATGGTGTCCTCATTTTTTTGCTTTACATCCTCAGTGTGTAACTTTCTTTGTTGAGGTATCATGATGGCTCTCATACCTCCTGGCCTTATGTCCATATTTTAGGCAAGAAAAAGAATAAATGGGGTTGGGTTAAAGGGCTAAAGGTATCATTAGCTGAATTTATCTGCTAAAAACAATTCCCCAGAAGGTTCACTTTGAAACTTCTTATCATATGTTTATGATCAGATATATCCAGATATTATGATATATCCAGAATATCTATCTGGTCTCACGGCCTAAACAATAAGCCATCTCACCCTTTTTAATGGAGTTGATGAATAACCTTTTTGATGGTTAATTCCAAGTGACAGGCATAGGGTTCTGCTCTCTAATAACTACTGATTATTGCATTAACATTTGTATTTAAATAATAAAAACTTTAAAAGTAATTGTGTTATATTAGTCCAGACTTGGCGCATTGTTACCTAGTAAACCTCATTATTTGGAAGGTGTTCAGATAAATGCATGGCCATTTTGTCTGGGACCCCCAGTATCAATATTAGTAAATCTTTAAGCTAGTTAGTTTCTCAGAAAAAAAAAATAATAATAATCTAGTTGGAATGGAAAGCATAAATCTGGTTTCCAAAATTCTACAACCAAATAAAGAACTTTGGAGTTTCCATTTTTTTCTCAGTATTTTGAACTCAACATAATCCTCTTATTGATGTTGTGGTTCCTCAATCAGAACGTCAGCAGTTATTGATGTTACAGAATACAGAATATCTCCTAAAAGTAAGCACCCCAGAGAAAACCACATGGCTACAGAGGCTGGGAATTTCTTGAGACTAGGGATCTAATTCCACTCTAATTTACCCAGTGCTTCCAACTCTTTAGTCTCTATCTTTCTCACAAATTAGCTAGCTTTTTCTTGTTTGGCCCTCACGTAGGCCTTTAGGTTTTGGTTTTCTCTAGTATGATATGTCTGTACTACAGATCTATTTATTTTCTGTCTTTGAGTTGCCAGCAATTGTTCTCTTCTCTGCTGTTGCCTCCCTTTCTGCTGTCTATTTTAGTTTGATCGTAAACATTTTTTATAGCTTCAATTTTATTTTACCATTTTGCAAAATGTAGATATTAATACACTTTTTCTTTCTTTCTTTCTTTTCTTTTTTTTTTTTTTTTTTTAGACAGAATTTTGCTTTTGTTGCCGTATCCAGACTGGAGTGAAATTGTGAAATCTCAGCTTACTGCAACCTCTGCCTCCCAGGTTCCAATGATTCTCCTCTCCTGCCTCAGCCTCCCAAGTAGCTAGGATTACAGGCACGCACAACAATTCCCTGCTAATTTTTGTATTTCTTTAGGAGAAACAGGGTGTCACAATGTTGGCCATAAAAACCCTAGAAGAAATCCTAGGCAATACCATTCAGAACATAGGTGTGGGCAAAGACTTCAAGACTAAAACAAAAGCAATGGCCACAAAAGCCAAAATTAAGAAATGGAATCAAATTAAAATAAAGAGCTTCTGCACAGCAAAATAAATTATCATCAGAGTGAATAGGCAACTTACAGAATGGGAGAAAATTTTTGCAATCTATCCATCTGACAAAGGGCTAATAACTAGAATCTACAAGCAACTTTAACAAATTTATAAGAAAAAAACAATGTCATCAAAATGTGGGCAAAGGATATGAACATACACTTCTCAAAAGAAAACATTTATGTGGACAATAAACATATGAAAAAAAAGCTCATCATCACTGCTTATTAGAGAAATGCAAATCAAAACCATAATGAGATATAACCTCACGCCAGTAGAATGGTGATCATTAAAATGTCAGGAAACAAAGACGCTTAAGAGGATGTGGGGAAGTAACACTTTTACACTGTTGGTGGGAGTGTAAATTAGTTCAACCATTGTGGAAGACAGTGTGGGGATTCCTCAAGGATCTAGAACTAGAAATACCATTTGACCCAGCAATCCCATTACTGGATATATACACAAAGGATTATAAATCATTCTACTATAAAGACACATGTACACGTTATGTTTACTGCGGCACTGTTCACAATAGCAAACACTTGGAACCAACCCAAGTGTTCATTAACAATAGACTGGATAAAGAAAATGTGGCACATATACACCATGAAATGCTATGCAGCCATCAAAAAAAAGGATGAGTTCATGCTTTTTGCAGGGACATGGATGAAGCTGGAGACCATCATTCTTAGCAAACTAACACAGGAACAGAAAACCAAACACCTCATGCTCTCGCCCATAAGTGGGAGTTGAAAAATGAGAATACATAGACCCAGGGAAGTGAACATCACACACTGGGGCCTGTCGGGCTTGGGGAGGCTATAGGTTGGATAGCTTTAAGAGAAACACCTAATGTAGATGATGGGTTGATGGGTCAGCAAACCACCATGGCACGTGTATACCTATGTAACAAAGCCGTACGTTCCACACATGTATCCCAGAACTTAAAGTATAATTTTTTAAGTATAAAATAAAAAAGTTACTTCACCCCCTAAAATTAATTAAATCCAGTTTAAAATATGAAGTTCATTTTATTTCTGTGTGAGGTAATTTTTCTTTCTAGTCGTTCAATATCATTACAACTCAACTAAAATCCAGAAATATTTATCTATAGTCTTTGATATTTTATTACTGTTGATGCCTCAGAAACTTCTCTAGGTTCTGAGCATAAAGCCTGATGGATCATTGTCTTCTCAGAACCTATAGTCAAATCGAGGTGATACACATATGCAGGCAGTTTCAGGTAGGGTGATGTAACCTATGTTAGAGAAATGCTGCCTCTGATGAAAGCAGTACTGAGTGCTCACACAGAGAGTGCAGATTCAGGAAGGACATAATTGAGAAAGCAGCTTCTAAATTGAGTCCCAAAGATTTGCTACCTAAGGATTCTGGAGTTTTTTCTCCCAATCTTTCTGGCACATTTGCCTTTCTCACTCCTGCCACTTTTAGGTAAACTAAAATTCCAAGCTTTACATATTTAATTCAAAGACAGTTTCACCAGGAAAACATCTTATCATCTAGTGAAATTTATTTTTTTAATACTCCCTATTACTCAAGTCAAGTGCCTATATAGTTGCGCAAAGTGTTGCCTGCCTTTGGCACTGGTCAAATAATTGCACAACTATATGGGGAGTTGTTGATGAGCCCTATTCCTTCTAGCAGCAGGATTTGGGTAGCTATTTAAATTATTTAAGCATTACTTTTTTTTTCTGTAAACAGTGATAATTTCATCTATTTCATAGAATAGGGTCACATGAAGTGTTGACTGTAAACTGGTAAACACTATACTTTACATACTAAGTAATTTATGTTAAATACTGTTGTTACCAATGTATCCATTTTATGAAAACAGAAACAGTTCAGATTTATTTTTCATGTGCTGTTCTTATTATAAGGAATCCCATTATAATTGACATAAGTATGTGGACACAAGCCCTCCAAGTGGCAAGAATAGTGTGTACAATTCATACATATATGAATAATCTAAAATTACTGACTCTATTTCCATGTTATAATCTCTGCCAGAGAATCATAGTAGTAAAATGATACATAATAATGATTATTGCATTTCATACTTTATTGATTTGAAGTATGTATTACCTATATTACTATCTAATCAGGACCCTGGAGATCAGATTCCTTTGAATTTGTTTCATAATTGGTTATTTAATTTTTTATCATTCTACAACTATTATATTGCCGTTTTGACCTATATTTAGAAGTATAAATTAGTTTTCTGTTAAAGAGAAATATAATGATTTCATCTTATTGTCTTGTTCAGAAAGACAAAACACGAACGGACACTAAAATAAAATAACCTTTCGTATTAACACTAGGAGGCACAATTTTTGTTAGCCTTCCTCTACTTAATTCATACCTTTGTTTTATCAAAAAAAATAAATAGAATAAATGTGTAGAAGAGAAAAAAGTGTGTATCTGTGTGTGTATGTATGTGTACATTTGTGTATGTATGCCGATATGTGGTATTTACTTTGTCAGATCAGCAATTATAAGAAAAATAAAGCACATTTTAAATTATAAATTTTAAAACTAAGTGAATAATGCATTTAATATTATCTCTCTACAGACAAACAATTTAGACTTACAAAATGAATATAATTATCCCAAAATAAATCAAGACATAGGGTGAGAATGTTCTTATCCCTAGGGGGAAAATGAATACTTTAAAGTTTATAAAAACAAGTTGTTGCTTTCTAATGTTAATATGTGCTACCCAATTTTTGAAACTGATTATCACATATAAAAATATGTAATTTATATAGGATTTGACAAATCTGTATTTTGGATGCTTATATATAAGAAGATAGCATAAAAATCATATACAAATTGTGATGGTTAATTTTACCTGTAAACTTGACTGGCTATGCGGTATGCAGATTAAATATTATTTCTGAGTGTTCCTGTGAGAGAGTCTCCAGATGAGATTAGCATTTGAATCAATGATCACAGGCAAATAAGTTGCTCTCCTTAAACAGAACAAAAGGCAAAGGAAAGAAGAATTTACCCCTTTTCCGGTCTCACTGAGCTGGGACATTTCATCTTATCTTCTCTGGTCCTTGGCATGGCCTGGAATTTACACCAGTGGCTCCCCTAGTTCTGAGGCCTTTGGACTCAGACTGAAGTATATCACTGGCTTTTCTGAGTTTCTATCTTACAAAAGACACACTATGGGACTTTCCTGCCTTTGCAGTTGTGTGAGGCAATTTCTTATAATAAATCTCCCTCCCTTTCTCTCTCCCTCCCGCATCCTGTGTAAGGATATGTATGTGTATACATGTGTGTATTTATGTATACTTTTTCTATTTGTTTGGAAAACTCTAATACAAAAATATATCTAGATACCTATTTAGCACTTTTTGTCCATCAGAGTCAATTTAGATACCTGGAATACAAAAACCAGCTAAAAAAAAAAAAAAAAAAACTTGCACTTAAGGAATTTACATTCTCAATGTCTACATATATTTAATGCATTGTTCAACAAAATATTGGGGCAGATTTTAATACAAATATAAAAAATTATTTATGGGTACAGAAAAATACATTTTAATGTATATTTATAATGTATAGAGAGGACCACATAATCAAATCAAGGGAAAATAATTAAGAATATAACATTAGGAAGAGGTGGTGGTATGTAGTGCAGAGCTGGAAGTAGCAGTAACAAAAATAGATTGGAAAAATATTACTCAGATTTACAGGGTTTCAAAAACTAATAAATATGATTTGTAATGAGAAGCTGAAAGTCTAGGTGGCAAAATCAAAGAAAAACTGAATTGGTACCATAATTTTTATTATTCATGATTATCCATATTATTTTAATTATGATCATAATCTATATCTAAGCCTGACTTAGATGTAGGTTCTTTAGTTATTAGAAACCTGATACAAAGAGTAGCAAGCTGAGAAAAACTAAAGGAAAGACAAAAATAAAATTTTCAAAGGATAAAGTATTTTGTAATTCAATCAACAAAGAAGAGAACCCCTTATTTCTGGCCTAATCAAAATTTGCTTTTAAGAAATGGAAGGAGCAATGGTTATAATAAGGCCCTTGATTTTGCCAGTGCCTTTTACATTTGAGTTGATTTTGGTAATGGCATCCTTTAAATGGAAGGCCTTGTTAGACGCTCAGGCCTAGATTAATGATGAAGGCACAGGTACCTAGTCCTGAATCCACCTCCATCAGGCCGTGTGATTTTGGATAACCTGCTTGCCTTCCTTACCTCCACAGTTTTAAATTTCTTCAGGTGTAAGATGAAAGAAAGACGTTCAGTGACCTTTAAAAGTACTTCAGGCTCTAATAATTTACAATTCTATTATTCTTCACTTTTCTTCTGCTCTGAAGGAGCTTTCCCTTTATACATTCAGAATGTTCCTGGAGAATGCTATGAGAAACATGCTCTGACTCTGCAGTGGAGCAACTGTAGAATTCTTGGCCCTTCAGTACAAAGTTTTTAGCTAAAAAAAAACTAGCAAGGCAATCCCAGATTTGACAGTACCTCTAATTTTTACCTTCTTGCAAAGCCATTTTTGTTCTTTGTACTTAACAGAAACTGTTCCTATTAAATTGTTTCAAAGCCCAGGAAATAAGCCAATTCTTGGTATTTCAATTAATGCAATAATCATCAGTCATCTTCAAAAAAATGTCATCAGCACAAACAAATACCATAAATGACCTAACTACACAGGAGAGTTCCTAAGCAAATAGGAATACTTTTTAAAACATAAAAAGAATAGATTATTATATCATTTTGCTGCCTCTGCAAATTGTCTTTTATCTAATGGAAGACCTATTACATTCTTTTCTTCCTAAAAAAGTAGACAGATAAAAAAATAAATAGCCCAAGTTCTAATTTGATCTTTAATATATTTTTACTCCTGAAGTTCTTTTTTTTTTATTGCATTGTAGGTTTTGGGGTACATGTGAAGAACATGCAAGACTGTTGCATAGGTACACACATGGCAGCATGATTTGCTGCCTTCCTCCCCTTCACCTATATCTGGCATTTCTCCCCATGCTATCTCTCCCCAACTCCCCACCCCCCGCTGTCCTGAAGTTCTTACAATGAATATAATTTATACTAATACCTACATAGACATTTCGCAAAGATGAAAGTGTTCTGTTTTTAAAAATATTTTTTTGTTATTATCTTCCCATATAGGAAGAGTTTGATCTTCTTTCCAGAAATGCAATATCTACAAGCTTTGTGAATAGGAATGTTGCCTGGGGGAAAGGAAGATATTTGTACTTGGACATTTCTTACTGATTTATGGATGGGCATCCACTGAAATTCTTCAACCGCTTCACCTTTACCCCTTTTGAGAAAAGATGGAGCACAAATTTTAAAAACTGCTTTCTACACATAAATTATTATCCAAAACTCCAGAAGTATTAAGATGTATTTGTAAGCAATGAAATGCAAGTTACTCACTGTAAGAAACCAGTCCTGTCTCTAGATTCCTAATAATGAATTTATTAAGATATTTCTCATGAATAAGATACTTAAGTCTTGGTTCTGAAATGAATATAATTATTTATCAGGCTAAAATAAAACAACAAAATGAACTTTTAAGATTTTGCTTAGTTTTAAGATATATGAAATCATTCAATAAAGATTGTGTAGCAAGATATATATTTTCCTGATTTTTTCAAAGATTTAGGTGACATTAAGTTGATCTTATAGTGTCAATTGCAAAAAGGAAAGCGTGCCAAATACTTTTAGTAGTAATATTTTGGTTGTCCTTTGAATTACATGCTTACTTACACATTATTCGTGTACTAAGTAAATATTTATTCAGTGCCTACTTCTATATTTTTCCCCTGTGGTCATGTTATCCCTTTTCTCATTTTGTTTTCGATCCTTTAAAACACACAGCATTAAGTAGTATCTTAAATTCTAACTGACCTCTAAATGAGTCTGTTTCTCAATTAGATCCTTGTCTTCTATAAGAATAACTGCTGCATCTTTTGTTTAGTTTGGATTATTACTACCACGGCTTATATGGCATACTGTGGGTTGGCTCTTATTATCCTACCCCTCTTCTTCCCTATGAAAACAAACAGCTTAACTTTAGCTGAACTAAAAGAATATATTTTCAAGTCTCACTGAAAGTTGTTGTAATGATGTGATTATATGACAGACAAAAATTTACAGGAAAATATAATTTTGTACCATTAAGAAATGAGGAAAAGCAGCAAATAATTTCTTCTTTTATCAATGACAGCATAATTTATATAATATTAACATGCTGTCAATAACCAGCATAAATTTTAGGTATATAGTAAGTTCTCAATATTTCCAGTATTAATGTTTGTAAAGTTGCTGTGAATACAGAATTAACAGATACTGAATCATTGTTTCTGTGGTAACATATAAATAAATTTCTATCTGTGTGTGTATATGCATACAAATAAACATACATATCTCACATAGATTAAATCTTAAAAACAACTCATCCTGGTAGATTCCATTGTCTTTATTTTACAAAAGAATAAACGAGATTTAGAAATGTTTAGGTGACTAACCTGTCACAGCTCCACTAACAGGTGCCAGAATTGGGATTCAAGTCCTGTTCAAATGGCCCCAGAATTAAAAGTTATTCCACTATTCTGTATCAGCCTCTACCAGCTCCACCCTCTGGGAAAGCTGAAACCAGAAGTCAAAGCATGCCCTTGGTAGACTTCATCTGGAAACATGCACATCGGGAAACTCAAATTTATTACTGTTCTGTGCATGTCTGCTAACTACCTAGAAATTGCCAATTATTAATTTTGGGATTACAAACAAATTTTAATGTGTAGGATAATTTGCAAATACAGAATCTGTAAAAAATGAGGTTTGACTTATATACTGTTGAAGGCACTGATTAGAAACCAAGAACAGGCAGAAAATGAAAGAGATTGCCACTGAAAAAGGGAACTACATTGGAGAATGTACACATTCGTCTGTAAAAAGCAGCAGTCTTATTCATCCAAAAGGTTAGAAGTCAGAATTTAAGGCTACCAGGGCAATTGGAAAATAAATAGGAACCTTCAGAAAATGAGAAGCCATAGTGGGAAAGTCAAAATATCTGCATAGAAATTTCCTTTATATCCCTTGGTAAAATTATTAACTGAGTAAGGCAACAGTATGATTAAGCCCAATAGTAATAAATAGGAATGCCAAAGGGTCTAAACAGAGATTTTGGAAACTCTGGAGTAAAATAAAGTTGAGGAATAAATTTTTCCAGCTAAATCATAAAACCAGTATTAATAGGTGAAGATCTGCAGGAAAAAGGAAAATAATATCAGATGAAAATTCATACCTAGAGGAAGAATGATAAAATGCAAAATATATGATGAAATATAATTCACTATTTTGCTTTTTTTAGATACTGTAAAGAAAATCAGTTGATTAAATTAAATTATACTAATGTGTTCTCAGACATATATGTTTAAGTGAAATGCATGATGACGATACCAAATGTAATATCATGGGAAGGTAAAATAGAATTATGAGGCTAATAGAAAACAAATACCAAGACAGTAAAGTTAAACCAGGCATATCATTAATTGCATTACAATTAATGGACTAAAAAGTAAAAAAGACATGTATTGACAGACTGGGTTAAAAAGGCAAGAAATAACTGTCAATATGTTGTTTACAAAAAAACTCACAAAACTTTGAGTACAAAGACAGGTAAAATAATAGACTATTATAAAGAATATAAAGTAAAATATTTAGAAAATATATTTCATGCAAATGAGGAAAAAAAAAAAGCTGGCCTGGCTAGGTTTATCAATAAGCATTAAGAAAAAAATCACAAAACATAAAGAAGTACATTTCAAAATAAAATCAAGCAATATATTATTAATAAGATCTAATAATCCTTAATGTATACACAGCTAATAACATAGTGAAAATTAATACAAGGAATGGAAAAGATGAACAAATTCACAATCATAGTTGAAAATTTTAACAATTCATTCTTAGGAGTTGATGAATAAAAACACAATTAGGTAAGAAAATAGAATATTTTAATAATATTATTAACTGACTTGTTCTCAATATTTATAGAACACTATACTGACATTTTCTGGATACATAATGGCTTTCAAATTGAACCATTTACAAAGTAAGCCCTAGTCTGAGGAAATCACAATAAATTTCAAAGGATTTAAAAATACAGTCTTAACCTCTGACTACTTGGAGTTAAGTTACAAATGAAAATGAAAAAATACCCAAAACAAACAAACACTTGACATTAAGCAGAATTTCCAAAGACAACACAGGTTAAAGAAAAATAAGAGGAAAACATGTGGAACTACTTTGAAGTGGAGGCATCACACTACCTGACTTCAAACTCTACTACAAGGCTACAGTAACCAAAACAGCATAATATTGGTACCAAAACAGAAGTATAGTCCAATGGAACAGAACGAGGCCTTAGAAATAACACCACATATCTAAAACAGTCTGATCTTTGACAAACTTGACAAAAACGTGGGGAAAGGATTCCCTATTCAATAAATGGTGTTGGCAAAACTGGCTAGCCATATCAGAAAGCTGAAACTGGATCCCTTTCTTACACCTAATATAAAAATTAAGATGAAAATTCAAGATGAATTAAAGACTTAAACATAAGACCTAAACCCAGTAAAACCCTAGAAGAAAACCTAGACAATACCATCCAGGACATCAGCATGGGCAAAGACTTCATGACTATCACACCAAAAGCAATGGCAGCAAAAGCCAAAGTAGACAAATAGGATCTAATAAAACTAAAGAGCTTCTGCACAGCAAAAGAAACAATCATCCAAGAGAACAGCCAACCTATACAATGGGAGAAAATTTTTGCAACCTATCCATCTGACAAAGGACTAATATCCAGAATCTACAAAGAATTTAAACAAATTTATAAGAAAAAAAAATAACAACCAAAAATAACAATCAAAAAACAGCCAAGGGATATAAGCAGGATAAATGTCTGGAAACCATCATTCTCAGCAAACTGACAGAGGAGCAGAAGATCAAACACCGCATGTTCTCACTCATAGGCGGGTGTTGAACGATGAGAGCACATGGACACAGGGAGGGGAGCACTACACACTGGGGTCAGTTGGGGGGAAATAGGGGAGGGACGGTGGGGGGTGGGAAGCTGGGGAGAGATAGCAAGGGGAGAAATGCCAGATGTAGGTGATGGGGAGGAAGGCAGCAAATCACACTGCCACGTGTGTTCCTATGCAACAATTTTGCATGTTCTTCACATGTACCCCAAAACCTAAAATACAATAAAATAAATGGGAAAAAAAAAAGAAAGACATTTATGCAGCCAACAAAGATGATAAAAAGCTCATCATCACTGGTCATTACAGAAATGCAAATCAAAACCATCTCATGCCAGTTAGAATGGAGATCATTAAAAAATAAGGAAACAACAGATGCTAGAGAGGATGTGTAGAAATAGGAATGCTTTTACACTGTTGGTGGGAGTGTAAATTAGTTCAACCATTGGGGAAGACAATGTGGTGATCCCTCAAGGATCTAGAGCTAGAAATTTGACCCAGCAACCCCATTACTGGGTATATATGCAAAGGATTGTAAATCATTCTACTATCAAGACACATGCACATGTATGTTTATTGCAGCAGTGTTTGCAATAACAAAAACTTGCAACAAACCCAAATGCCCATCAATGATAAGATGGATAAAGAAAATGTGGCACATAAACACCACGGAATACTATGCAGCCATAATAAAAGATGAATTAATGTCCTTTGCAGGGACATGGGTGAAGCTGGAAGGCATCATTTTCAGCAAAGTAACATGAGAACAGAAAACCATGTTCTCACACATATTGGGAGTTGAACAATGAGAACACATGGACACAGGGAAAGGCACATCACACACTGGGGCCTGTCAGGGGGCAGAGGGCTGGGGGAGGGATAGCATTAGGAGAAATATCTAATTCAGATGACGGGTTGATGGGTGCAGCAAACCACCATGCCACGTGTATACCTAAGTAACAAACCCACACATTCTGCACGTGTACTCCAGAGCTTTAAGTATTAAAAAAAAAAAAATATATATATATATATATATATATTATAGTTCTGGAGGTTAGAAGTGTGAATGGATCTCATTGGCTAAAATCAAGTTGTTGGTAGAGCTATATGCCTTTTGGAAGCTCAAGGGGAAAATCAGTTTCCTTGATAATCCTAGCTTCCAGAAACTGCCTATATTCCTTGGCTTGTGGCTTGCTTCCATCTTCAAAGCCAGCAATGGCTGGTTCAGATTGCTTTATGTGATATTATTCTGTCACTGACTACTCAGATTTCCCTTCCACTTTTAAGGACTGTGTGATTATACTAAACCCACCCAAAGTAGACAAGATAATCTGCTGATCTTAATGTCAGCTGAATATCAATTTTAAATTAATCTTTAGTTTCTACTAAAAGGTTATTTATCTAGAAAGGTTTTTGTCTGTATTCTGTCATTCATTACATTTATCACTTTATAATTATGTATTTTTTTGTCTAGTTATTAGCTGCTGATTTTGGGGTAAACCACTTAGCTCTGAGCTTCAGGTTTCTCATCTCTAAAATTGGAAAATAGTAACTTTTCTGGTTTTCTCACAGGACTCCATCAGGTTTAACTTTGGAAACATCTAAACCCCACAGAAATGCAAGGAATTTTTTGCAATTTGGCTATATTTCCTAAAACAAAGAGAATAACACCTGAGAGCATTATATGGAGTCAAACTGTGGACAGAGAATTTTTAATGTCTAAACATCCTCCTTTTTAATTTGTGATTTATTCAGAAGTTTGCTTGGAAGAAAGTTATACCCCATCGTTATCTTGTCACTCCATAACACGGCAGGTAGCCAAGGTGTCTTCTAAAAGAAAACTGTGGCTTGGGGAAGTTGCAATCAGTTCAATATCCTCAGCATTTAATAAGCAACATCCAGAATCTTCTTATTTCAAATGTCGTGATTCTAAGCCTTTAATTAGTCACATGCCTTGAGAGAAAATTGTGTAATTAGAGCAATTCCATTGAAACTGCCCTTTATTTATACATTGTCGCTAGAAACTACAGGGAGACATAATATTTTTATTACTGACTTTTCATAGTAGAATTGCAAAAACAAGCAAGACATTCATTTTTAAAATGTCTTTTTGTCTCTCAACCAGATATTTCTCTGAATTTGATTATAGTCCATTTGTAGAGAAAATGCTACAAAAGTCAGAAATGGTGGGCATAATAAGAAGAGGTAATAGCAGTTTAGGGAAATTTTATCTCTGTGAATTTCAATTGTGTAATTCTTATCTCAGCTATATGCTGTAGATTTGCCTTTCATCTTACTTTGCACTGCCTATTAGTTCATTGCCTAGAGGAATAAAAATAAAGAAATGTAATGCCTTTGCTTAAGGTCTCTGAAGCATTTTTTTGGTGAAACAAACAAAAACTACTTTTTCATTTTATGTTTAATTAAAGCCACAGGTGATGGCTTTTTAATTTATGTTATAATTTTATTTATGAGACAACTGAGGTTTTAACCTCAATTGCTATATAAATACTGTGCATGCTATTGTCAAGAAAACAATTATTTAACCCATTGAAAGAAAACATATTCAAAAAATTAGCTAGATAACTTTTGTTACTCTTAAGTGTATGCATGATATGGAGTGGAGAGGGAAGACATATGGCTATATGTCCAATTTAACATGTATGTAATTGAATTAGCTTTTCCCAGAGTGGGTCTTTATTTGTTTTATAGATAATCCAAGGGATCATGATCATTCTTCAGCAGGAATTAATCTTAACTTTAAAAATACTATTTCACAGTCAATTATATAATCCTAAAATTATACACTGAAAATTACTTAAAATCTGTCTTCAATTTTTTTTGCAACTAGTCAAAGGCCAATATGAGGTTTTTTTTCTTTTTTTTCAGGAGATAAGGGTTACACTAAAATAGGTTTGATATTTGAAATTACCATCTAGTAGTATCCTAACCAATCACTTCTCATTAAAAGACATAATAGACAGGTTAATCCAAAGGGAGGATAAAATGCTCATCAAATATTAAATAATTACTGAGTAAACACTTCATTTCAGGTGTTACATGAGGTGCTTGAATGAAACTCGGTATAATTATGAACATAATGTCCCAACCAAGGGACTCTGCTACAGAGAAATATCTGGCAAAAGTATTAAATTAGAAGTTTTGGAGCACAACAAGGACAGGACTATGGAATTAGTCATCTGATTTCCACTTGATAAATTTTGTCGTCAGGCTTAGAAGAGTCTACATAGAGGTATCCAAAATAGAAATAATAAAATTTCAAGACTGTCTACAGCTGCTGAAATTCATTCACTGTTCCAAGAAAAAATGCATCTTCTCTATTCCTTTTCATACAAGTATAATTGTATAAGGTTTGGTGCAGATTCATAATTTGCCCCTTTATTGCATACTATTTTGAAAGTTTTCTCTTGATCTGGGTCTGGATGACAGAAAAATATCCCAATTTTTACTAAATTACCTGTTTCAATCACAGATGCAACTGAAAACTAGCCAATCACCTCCCTTTTATAGACAACATCAGTATTCTGCCCAGGGAGTTTGGTATTAAGTAATCAATTTGGCAAAGTCAATATTTCCAAAGTTTAGTGCCAGGTAAGTGTGTGCTATATGTGTTCGTTTTTCCAAGATAGCTCTAAACACATATACTTTGTTTAAAGAGAGTGCTTAAATAAGAAAAGCATCCATTAATTCTTGTATATTATGCAAGTTTAAGTTATATAATTTCATCCTCCCAATATTTGAAAATATTATTATAAACTTAATTTTTGCTATGAAAATGTTTATAAAATGAATAAAATATTTGCTTCATCTAGTTTCAACAATTGTCAATTCACAGACAGCGTGATAACATTTATATTGCCACCAAATCACTCTCCATGGATTGCTTTGAAACAAATACAAATCTTATTTGATTCATATTTTCAGTATGTATCTTTAAAGACAGTAATGCTTTTCTAATCATAAAAACAATGCTATTATCATGCCTAAAGTTTATAATATTTGCTTAGCTTTATCAATACCAGTCCCTATTCAAATTTCTCTGAATACCTCATTTATTTATTTGTTTTTATCAGGATCCAAATATTGTCCATAAATTTCAATTCATTGTTTTTTGCCTTACATATAATCTGTATTTCTTCACCTCTTTATTTTTACTTGTAATTTATTTGTTGCTGGATCAAGTAATTTGTCCCATAAAGCTTTCCATCATCTAGATTTTTCTAAGTACGTCTACCACTGTAGTATTTCTCTGACACTGCATTTTCTGTATATTTGTTTTTATATGTAAAAACGTAGTCAACATTTTAAAAGAATATACCACAGGTGTTACTATATAGTTTCCAGAGGATACACATTATGAAATAATAAACAATAGATATACTGATCTCTAACATTAGTCCCTAGCATAGAGTTCCTGACTTCAGGGTTGATAAAAATCATCTTTGTTCTAATGAGGGGGTCTCTTGGTGGTCTGTGAGGTGAGGGCTGGTCACCAGAAAGACCACTATGTCATGAGGAATAGCTATTAGTAATATTCCAGTTATATTATTTATTTTTAAATAACACCCAAAATATTTTATGAAGATGCTTCACTCATTAGTCATATGCTTATAGTTTCTACAAGAAAAGATATATATTTTAACCTTTTTTCAGTTTTAAAAGTAGTGAATTTGCTTCCTAACATTATCCAAAGATATTTTATGTATCATCATGAACTCTTGCATTTAATCATATTTGTTGAATTCCAAACCCTTGTAATGGTTGTATTGTAGAAGATGAATCAATTTGATAGAGGAAGAATGTGGCTATTAATATAATCTGCAAGACTTTTAAATGACTCTAGAAGACCATGATTACTATGAACTTAATTGTATACTCTCAAAATTCATATGTTGAAGCCCTAATCTCCATTGTGACTAAATTGTGCAATAGGGCTTTTATGAGGTAATTAAGGTTAAATAAAATTATAAGGATTGTGTCCTAATCTGATAGGACTGGTGGCGTTATAAGTAAAGGAAGTGATTTCTCCTTACCCTACTATATATGTGTGCACTGAAGAAAGGCCATGTGAAAACACATCAGGAAGGCATCCGTGCAAGCCAGGAAGAGAGCCCTCAAAAAATACCAAATTTGTTGGCAACTTGACCTTCGATTTCAGCTTTCAGAACTGTGATAAAGTAAAATTCTGATCCCTAGCAAGCAGCTACTAAACGGGAGCCATGATCAACAAATACAGTGATAAAATAGACAAGATTAAATCATAACAACTCTTCATTCATTCTATGAGACATAATGTGTTAATTAGGAAGAAAAATCTCTTCTATATGTGAAGTCCCTCCAACAGACTTCTTTGCACTTAAAATATCTCTGGGGTGTTTCACAACTTCAGGTGCTCTACCATCATAAATCAGTTATTATATTGTCTCTTGGTTTCTATATTATTGAGGTTCATTAATTTACTTAAAAATATTCATTGAACACCTTTTATTTTCTAGAGACTGGGCCACTTGTTAAACAGGAAAAAATGTAGCCTATTCCTAATAGAAAAAAATCTGTGTTGTTCCTGACTCAGTTAAGTGTATGTAATTCTAGTATCTCTAGCTTTTCAGATATTTTGTTGCTCAAATTGAAGGATGGGCATAGAAAAGGGGTAGATTGTTACAGTATTTTCTTCTACATGTAGCATTAATAGAGGAAACTCTGGACTACAGCTGCTGCATCCTAATTTCCTCTTCTCTCAACAGGTAAAGCCATGAAACCTCTTTTACTTCCTCTTCTGAAACTGGGCACTGAGACAGGAGTATGCCTATGAACAAACATACTAAACTACTTATGATTCTTATTACTAGAAAATTGGTATTTGAATGATAGTGTTCAAATAGATGGAGGAAATTCACTAGTAACCTAGCAGTAAATCACTTTTGACTAAATAATATGTTCATTAGACTAAAAATACTAAATTCTCAGTCAGCACATATTTAGATGAGAGATCAGTGTGCATTTGTAAATTAGTCATACTTTGTTCTTTCTCTATAAAGAATAAAATCAATTATTAGCTGTGAAAAAATGGAACTTTCAGATTTGAACCTTGGAGAACAGTGATAGACTGTTAGGCATTTTAAAATATAAACATTTGCTTTTATAGTCTAATGAATATCTAGAAGTGGTATATATTCAGCTCTTACTAATAGAAAAAAAGATCATCAGTTCAATTTATATGTCATTTTCTGTTTCCAGTGTGTTTCTATCCAACACATGAAAGCAAAGTGCTTTAGTGATAGGAAATGCATCTATTTTCTAATCAGAGAGGCATGGGAGAGATGAAAGTATTGGCTAGTGCTATCTCTGAACGGCTGTTATAATACTATGATGTGACTACTTAAGGGGGGAAAACATAATAAAAAGGAGACAAGCTATTGAGTTACAAGTGGATGTAAGATAGAGACATCACTCAGAATGTTTCTCAACATGCTACAAGCATCCAAACAGCAGAGTAAATGTCTCTCGACACTCTTCAGGCATTAAAACAGCAGAATAAATACACAGTAAGGAGCCCCATTATCCCATATGATATGACACTTCCCCTTTTCCATTTTACTTTAAAAATGGTTCCAGTTTGGATAGTAAACTATATAATACAAACTACATACAATAATATAAAAAGTAATTAGGTATAATTAATTCTAAATTAATAGATCTAATTTTTTTTTACCTAAAATATTATTCCCAGGGAAGAAATTAAGAAAGTATTTAACTTAGTTTTGCCCTCTGACCATTAAGCATTAAATTCCATACTTATATTAAGCCAAATATTACCTTCCTGTAGCTGTATTTCTTGACATTATACTTGGCAAAGAAGCTAAATCCAATTCTGTTCTTCAATCTATTATGGAATATATTAGTTATAAGCAACCCAGTAGGTCAATAATATTTGATAATGCATATAAAGACTTCTCTTGTTAGACAAGGGAGAGGACCCTTTGGGAAACATCCTGCATTTAGATTTCAATGATGCCTAGTGTTGTACTGGCCTGAGTATAGAAAGTCAACACCAAGACAAAAGTATGCCAAATTGCAGGGTCTTTATTGCCAGTGGCCACAAGGGACTCAAGTCTCTCCAACCTGTGGCCCTGAAAGGAGGGTGTCAAGACCTTTTATACCCGTAAAAACCACCTTGAGAGTTAGGGTGAGGGGTGGGGATGGGGGTGAGGGGCTTCAGACATTCTGAGGACTAGTGGATTCTGCAAATCACCTTCTGGGTAGAGATGAGAGTGAGGGGCTCTGAGGGCCAGGAGACTTTTTGACATTCTGATTGTTACTTAAGTGGTTCACAAAAGTCAAGATTAGCATTTGTTTACACATTGTCTGGGTAGGGTGGAAATCACAGACCTTAATTACTTATTACAAATCCAAGATGGCTTGGGTTTGGACTGCTTGCCTGTCACATTAGGGGTTACAGAGAGCAATTTCAATGGTTGAGGTATGCAGTTTTATGGGGCTTTTACCATGTCACATTAGTATCATGGTTCTGATATTACTAGTGATAGAATCCTGCGTAATTTCATTAACCTTTGTAAAACTCAGATTCACCAGGGGTGAAATAAATGAAAAAGAAAGATCAAGAGAAAGAAAGAAGGAAGGAAGGAGAGAGAGAAAAGAAGAAGGAGGAGGAAGAAGAGGAAGAAGAAGGAGAAGGAGAAAGAGGAGGAGGAGGAAAAAAGGAAGGAAGGAAGGAAGGAAGGAAGGAGGGAGGGAGGGAGGGAGGGAGGGAGGGAGGAAGGGAGGGAGGAAGAAAACAAAGAAAGACTAACTTTTACCTTATGCAGAGTTGATTTTTGAAAATAAAAAAATGACTATGTTGCATGGAGCAGCTTACTAAATTTGTAGCATTTGGAGATGAACCTGCTTCTATCCATTTTTATATCATGGACAAGTATATTTAAGTGTATGGAAAGTTTCAAAACCATCTCTAATTGTGTGATGACCAAGAACATGAGTTGGGTAGAAGAAAACTAGTTATTTGAAATTAAAAAATAAAAAACTTCATTCGTTATTTCTCCAAATAACATCCCCAAAATTCAGAATTAAGAAGCTCAGTGCACTGACAGCTGAGACCCAAGTAGCCTCAGCTCAGTTGATAGAACTGTCACTAGCTCTGGAAGTGTTCTTTGCATCAAGAAGAATGCTAATAAGTTACTCTTAAAGTCAACATAAATTAAATGGGTGTTTTTATACATGTAGTCTACTCTTTTCATTTAAAAAATTGTTTTTAATATTTGTAGGTATGTAGCAGAAATTTATATTTATGGGCTACATTTGATGTTTAGATACAGGCATGCAATGCATAATAATTACATCATGAAGAAGTGGGTATCTATCTCCTCAAGTATTTATTCTTTGTGCTACAAAAAATTTAAAATATACTTTTTTATTTAATTTAAAATATAAAATTAAGTTATCATTCACTGTAGTCAATCTGTTATGCTATCAAAGAGTAGGTCTTATTCATTCTCTTTATGTACTCATTAAACATCCCACCTTTCCCTTAACCCCCAACTACATTTCTCAGCCTCTGGTAACCATCTTTCTATTCCCTATTGTAAGGACGGATGCCTCATTAGGAGCCTGGACAGTCACCCAGCTCTGCACTCAGCACCCAGCTCTGCACTCAGCACCCAGTTGTGCACCCAACCCTCCAGTCGGGAATTCCAGCTGATGGAACCCTAACCAAATCTTGCACCAAAAAACCCACCCGACAACCCACCAACCAATAGCGGCCCAATCCTGCTGGCGCAGAGCCAATCAGAGGGTCCTGCTGTTGCTCATTACTTATAGCCACAAAACCCCACGGAAGTCAGCGCGACTTTTCTGGCCCCTTTTCCCCAGACTATAGAACCTCGCCCGGGAGCTGAATAAACTGGCATTTAATTTTCTTATACTAGCCTCAGTTTTTTCATTTTAAACTCGGCAATAACCCTTACACCTATGTTTATGAGTTCAATTGTTTTGAGTTTTAGATCACACAAATAAGTAAGAATATATGATGTTTGTCTTTCAATGCCTGGCTTATTTCACTTAACATGATGATCTCCAGTTCCATTCATGTTTTTGCAGATAAAACAATCTCATTATTTTTATGACAGAATAGTGCTCCATTTTTGCAAATGACAGGATCTCATTTTTATGGCTGAAAAGTATCACACATTTTCTTTATCTTTTTATCTGTTGCTGGACATTTAGGTTGCTTCCAAATCTTGGCTATTCTGAACAGTGCTGCAACAAACATGGGAGTGGAGGTATGTCTTCAATATACTGATTTCCTTTTTAGGGAATATATACCTTGGGGTGGGATTGTTGGATCATATGATAACTCTATTTTTAGTTCTTTGAGGAAACAAAACTATTCTTCATAGTGGTTGTACAAATTCACATTCCCATTAACAGTGTATGAGGGTTTCCTTTTTTGTACATCCTTCCCAAAATTTATTATTGCCTCTCTTTTGGATATAAGCCATTTACTGGGGTGAAATGATATCTCACTGTAGTTTTGATTTGCATTACTCTGATGATCAATGATGTTGAGCATTTTTACAAATGCCTATTTGCCATTTGTATGTATTATTTTCTTTTTTCTTTTTTTCTTATCATAAGTTCTGGGGTACATGTGCAGATCATGCAAGATTGTTACATAGGTATACACATGCAATGGTTTGCTGCATCCACCTCCCTGTCACCTACATTTGGTATTTCTCCTAATGTTAGCCCTCCCTAATCCCCCTACCGCCTGCTATCCCTCCCCTAGTTCCCCTGCCCTGCAACAGACACCAGTGTGTGATGTTTCCCTCCCTGTGTCCATGTGTTCTCATTGTTCAACGCCGACATATGAGTGAGAACATGTAGTGTTTGGCTTGCTGTTCTTGTGTCAGTTTGCTAATGATGGTTTCCAGCTTCACCTATGTCCCTGCAAAGGACATTAACTCATCCCTTTTTATGGCTGCGTATTATTCCATGGTGTATGTGTGCCACATTTTGTTTATCCAGTCTATCATTGATGGGCATTTGGGTTCGTTCTAAGACTTTGCTATTGTAAACAGGGCAGCAGTGAACATACATGTGCATGTGTCTTTATAATAGAACGATTTATAATCCTCTGGGTATATACCCAGTAATAGGATTGCTGGGTCAAATAGCATTTCTATTTCTAGAACCTTGAGGAATTGCCACACTGTCTTCCACAATGGTTGAACTAATTTACACTGCCACCAACAGTGTAAAAGTGTTCCTATTTCTCCACATCCTTTCCAGCATCTGTTGTGTCCTGATTTTATAAGGATCGCCATTCTAACTGGCATGAGATGGTATCTCAATGTGGTTTTGATTTGCATTTCTCTAATGATCAGGGATTATGAGCCTTTTTTCATATATTTTTTGGCCGCATAAATGTCTTCTTTTGAAAAGTGTCTGTTCATATCCTTTGCCCACTTTTTCATGGGGTTGTTTTTTCTTGTAAATTTATTTGAGTTCTTTGTAGATTCTGGATATTAGCCCTTTGTCAGATGGATAGATTGCAAAAATTTTTTCCCATTCTGTTGGTTGCCAGTTCACTCTTTGGTTATGCAGAAGCTCTTAAGTTTGATTAGATATTTTGGCTTTTGTTGCCATTGCTTTTGGTGTTTTAGTCATGAAGTCCTTGCCTATGCCTATGTCCTGAATGGTATTGCCTAGGTTTTCTTCTAGGGTTTTTATAGTGTCAAGTCTTATGTTTAAATATTTAATCCATCTGGAGTTAATTTTTATACAAGGTGTAAGGAAGGGGTCTAGTTTCAGCTTCTTGCATATGGCTAGCTAGTTTTCCCAACATCATTTATTAAACAGGGAATCATTTCCTTATACTTGTTTTTGCCAGATTTGTCAAAGAACAGATGGTTGTAGATGTATGGCATTGCCTCTGAGGCCTCTGTTCTGTTCCATTGGTCTATATCTCTGTTTTGGTACCAGTACCATGCTGTTTTGATTACTGTAACCTTGTAGTATAGTTTGAAGTCAGGTAGCATGATGCCTCCAGCTTTGTTCTTTTTGCTTAGGATTGTCTCGGCTCTGTGGGCTCTCTTTGGCTCCATATGAAGTTTAAGGCTTTTTTTCCAGTTCTGGGAAGAAGGTCGTTGGTAGTTTGATGGGGGCAGTGTTGAATCTATAAATTAGTTTGGGCAATATGGCCATTTTCATGATACTGATTCTTCCTAACCGTGAGTATGGAATGTTTCCCCATCTGTTTGTGTCCCCTCTTATTTCATTGAGCAGTGTTTTGTAGTTCTCTTGAAGAGGTCCTTTACATTCTTTGTTAGTTGTATTC
The DNA here is from genome assembly GCF_009761245.1 of Sapajus apella. Classification (NCBI taxonomy): domain Eukaryota; kingdom Metazoa; phylum Chordata; class Mammalia; order Primates; family Cebidae; genus Sapajus; species Sapajus apella. The sequence goes on from NW_022437195.1 coordinate 270,037, forward strand.
CTTTCCACTCCTCCCTTCCCTATCCACATGCAGAGGAGTCTCACCCCACAGCCACAACCACACAGGCCCATGAGGAGTATTGCCAGAATACTGCCAATGTTATATTAAGGTCCAATGGCTCTTAAGTCACCTTGTTCTCAATGCTGCCTGGCTTGGGACTCACACTTCAGGGTAGTGGGCTCCCCACTGGCCCAGGACAGGACCAGAATGCTGTCCAAGAGCCAAGTCCTAGATTCAGGAATTCCAAGAGTCTGGTTGGTCTCTACTGCTCTGTTGCCAAGTTGATACCTAAGGTTAAAGGCAAAGTTCCTTTTTCTCAAGCAGAAACAAGTTTTCCTTGTATCTAACATACCTGGGAATATGCTGAGTCTCACGTCAGGACTGCAAGTCTCAGAGCCTCACCATCACCCTCAATGTAGTACTTGAATATCACTATTGGTTAATCAGGGCCAAAGGGCTCTTCAGTTAGCAGGTGATAAATGCTGCTAGAATTGGGTCCTTCTTTTTAAGGCAGCAGGTTCCCATCTGGCCTGAGGTAGCTCTAGAAATGTTATCCAAGAGCTAGGGCATGGAATGAGGGCTTCACAACTCTTACCAGTGCCCTATTCTGCTGTGGCTGAGTTAGTATTCAAGATACAAGACAAAGGCCTTCCCAGTCTTGCCTCTCCTCTCAAGTGGAGGGAACGGGCCTCTTTTGGATCCATGGGTGTGCTGTCAGGTTAGGGGAGGTGAATGCCAATACTCCCTTAGCTTCCCCAGCTGCTGTCCAGTAGGTCATGTCCCCTCAACCCCTTCCCTGGTCTGCTGGATGTGAACCCAGTGCAGCACTAGGACTTGCCTAAAAGATGTAGTCCTTGAGGCCTAGCCTGACATCAAACTTTGTTCAGAGCCCCAAAGCACTTTAGCTGGTGGTGACGAGGTTTGTGGGAACTCAAGTTCTAACTGCTAGGATGGGCAATGCTGCTGTCACAGGGCTCCTTTACATGTCCCTGACATACAGGCATCAGCTGGGTTTGGTCTGGTTTTCCTTCTTTCTCTAACAAGACAGCACTGAGTTCAAGGTGTCACAATTGACATACTCTCCCTCCCATAGCACACAGATATGCTCTGCACCACGTGGCAGCTACTAAGGAGTTGGGAAGGGTTGGCATCAGTTATTCAAGACTGTTTTTTCCTACCTTTTTAGTGCGTGTACCAGCAATACAAAGTTAAAACCAGGTCGTGTGAGTGTTCACCATTTTTTTTGCTCTTATAAAGGTGCTTGCTTGTGTAGTTACTTAATTGGGGGACAATCAGTGGAGCCTTCTCTTGCACCAACTTACTCCACCTCTAACAGGCCAAGCAGCGTCTTCCACATTGTCCAGCATATTGGGCAACCTTCCCTTGCCCTGTTGTTACCCTTGGTAAGAATACAAGAAGAACCATGGAAAAGGAGAAAGAAACTTGTCTCCCAAGCTAAGGAATCCTGAGGTTGTCTATCAAAAACACTGTACTAAGAATCTAAACAATCAAACTCTGGCATCATTACCCTGAACAACTCCCTAATTTATTATTGAGTAGGCAGTTATTGAAGTGTTCATCTGTTACAAACACTTTTCAGGCACTGAGGATACAATTTTGAGTAATACAGATAAAGATCATGCTCAATAGAGTTTGTATTCTAGTGGAAAACAGAACAAATGAGAAAAAAATAATTTCAGATACTAAATGTCACATAGATAATAAAGCAAAATTTTATAGAAAGACCAAAAAATGGAACAGAAGTGTTCTGTTTCAAAAAGATTGGTGAGAACAGGCTGATATGGTTTGACTGTGTCCCCACCCAAACCTCATCTGGAATTGTAGTTCCTGTAATCCCCAAGTGTTGTTGAAGGGACCAGGTGGAGATAACTGAATGGGGAAATTTCCCCTATCGTGTTCTCATTATAACGAGTTAGTTCTCATGAGATATGATAGTTTTATAAGGGGCTTCCCCCTTCACTAGGCACTGAATCTTCTCTTGCCTACCACTATGAAAGACGTGACTTTCATGTCTTTATTTATACATGAGAACAGACTAATACATCGGCTACTGAAGAATCAATATATGAGCTGAACCTTGAAAGATATAGAAGACTTGGCCTCTATATGTTGCCAAAAGGGAACATCTTTGCATACAGAGAGAATATCAATTATATAATTATTAAAATGATACTTAATGGATAAGTGGTGACATGCAAATATCCTTTTGATGCAATATCACAAAGGATTAAGCAGGGTACAAAATTGTGTGTGTGTCTATGTGTGTGTATGTCCAGTCTACTTGACAAATATTCTTCTCTGTGTGAAAAAAAATTTGAAAAGAACATTGTACAATAAAATGGTTGTGCTAAGGTATAGAATTAATGGAATTTTCCTCTATTTTTATTCTGCATAATGTAGAGTCAATATTCTATGTTCAAAAGTTTGCCCAAGAAGATGGTTGAATACCCTTCCCAGTATCTAGTAACCACTATTCTACTCTTTATATCTATGAGATTTACTTTTTTAGTTTCCACATATGAGTGAGAACATGGGGTATTTATCTTTGTGTGCCTGGTTTAATTTGCTTAACATTATATTCTCCATGCTCATCCATGTTTCACAAATGACAGGATTTCATTTTTTATGGCTGAATACTATTTCATATGTATATGTACTATATTTTCTTTGTCCAGTAATCTATTGATAGACAGGTAGATTTCATATTTTAGCTATGTGCAATGAAGGTAGAGGTGCCGATATTTCTTTAATACACTGATTTTTCTTTCATTTATAAATACATAGTATGGAATTGCTGGGTTGTATGGTAGTTCTATTTTTAGTTTTTTGAGGAACCTCCATACTGTCCTCCATAATAGAGAACATTCCTGCAAATTTCTATACCATGAAAATTTAGATTAAGCAGGACAGAAAATTGTGTGTGTGTATCTATATGTGTGTATATACAAAGACATACCTGAGACTGGGTTAATTATAACAAAAATTTAATTGAGCCACAGTTCCACATTGCTGGGAAGGCCTCATAATCATGGTGGAAGGTGAATGAGGAGCAAAGTCACATCTTTCATGGTATGGAAGTTTGGTAGGAATGGTCTCTATTCCTCAAATTTCTACCGTGTATTGAAGATTCATTTTCTCCACAGCTTCACCAGCATTTGTCCGTTGATAATAACCACTCTAATTGGGATGAGACCATATCTTCTTTTGGTTTTTATTGGCTTGTCCTTGATGATTAATAACGGCCAGCATTTTCATATATACTTGCTGGTCATTTTTATGTCTTCTTTTGAGAAGTATCTATTTATATTCATTGCCAATTTTTAATAGGATTATTTTGATTTTTTCTGTGAGTTGTTTGAGTTCCTTGTATATTTTAGGTATTTGTTTCTCATCAAAATATTGAGGATATCTTCTCTCATTCAACAGAATGTCTCTTTACTCTGTTGATTGTTTCGTTTGCTGTGGAGAAGCTTTTAAATTTGATTTAGTCTTATTTATATATTTTTTGTTTTTGTTACCTGTGCTTTTGAAATCTTACCCATAAAATCTTTACTTCAACTAATGTCCTGAAGCATTTCCCTTATGTTTTCCTCTGGTGGTTTTATAGTTTTTGGTATTACATTTAAGTCTTCAATCCATTTTGAGCTTATTTTTGCATAAGTTGAGAGAAAGTGGTCAAGTTTCACTCTTTTGCATATGGATATTCACTTTCCCCAGCACTGTTTATTGACGAGGCTCTCCTTTTCCCAGTGAATGTTCATGGTGCCTTGTCAAAAATATCTTGGCTATAAACATAAGAATTTATTTCTGGATTCTCTATTCTGTTTCATCTGTCCATGTGTCTGCTTTTAATCCAGTACCACACTGCCTTGGTTACTATACAACTTTGTAGTATATTCTGAACTTTGGTAATACGTTACTTCCAATTTTGTTCTTTTTTTTAATCAGAATTGCCTTAGCTCTTTGGATTCCTTTGGTTTCATATTACTTTTACAATTGTTTTTCTATTCCTATGAAGAATGTCAAAAAGCTAGATAAGAGGATCGTGAATGCTTCCAACACAAGATACCTTTTTTTTCAGGTGATGGATATGCTAATCACTCTGAATTTATTATTCAACATAATATATGTGTATTAAAATAACACTCTTCATTCCATAAATATTTATAATTATATATCCACTAAAAATAAGTAATAGTCTCTACTCTTTTGAATAATCTATAATGTAAATAATTCCCCTAAAGACCATATATTCTTCAAATAGTCATCCTCAGTTTCCATAACCTAGACATAAAACAAGAGAAATTGAAACTCATCATCAGTGTTTATAAAACCCTACCCATATTTTAAATTGGTTCTTCAAAGTGACAACTGAACACATAATGTTAAAAGAATAGAAATGGGACTAAGGCATAAAGACATCTTCAAACTAAAAGAAACTGTGTCTAAAATAGAAGTAATTACCCAACTCTTGCTTTTTTTTTTTTTTTTTTTTCCTAGCTACTTATTTCTTACAGTTTCTTATAGTCTATTCTCTAAAACTGCATGGGGATATATGCAACTAACATCTGAAAAGATACTTAAAAAAAAAGAAAAACAATTTTTTAAAAAATAAATCATTTCTGAATTATGAATTCTGATTGTCATCACCTCCATGGCATTAAGAAAATTTGCTTGTTTGCAGAACTTTGTCCATTTGAGATTAGTTTATTTACTTCGAAACATACAGAAATATAAAATACAAGAAAAGTCTGCCTTTAGCTATACAGTAGCTAAGTAGTAGCTATAGTAAGACTTACTTTTAACAAAAATGTTTCTAATTTTTTTTACTTCAGTACACACTGAATTATAAATGCGTTTCTTTTTGGCATATTAAAGGTTATATCTCAACCAAGCTGGTGGTGAATTTGCTAGTGTTGCCAAATGTCACATAAGCGTTCCTGCGAACAGTCTCTGATATTTAATATTCTGCAAAAGAAGTTGATACAAAATTTACACCTTCCAAAATCTGTCAATTTGATTTATTTGTGATATCAAACTCATTTAGCATTACCTATCTAACACATTCTGATTTAATTGACCATGATTATTAATTGGCTACTGTCCAAAGTAATACACATTTCAACATTATTTTGTTATTTGTGGCATATGGGATGACACAAAGTACCATGTTTGGATCAAGGGAGGCCATCTTATATGTTTATAAATGGTTAAACAAAATCATTAAAGCCTTTTTGTATGAAGCACCAAGATGTGGATTAAATTCAAACTAAAGAAAATACCTTGCATTACCTAAGTTGATATGAAGTACCTAAATATTTGAAAATGCAAATGAAAACCACAATGATATACCATTGCACACCAGTCAAAATGGGTAATACAACTAATAAAGGATGTAAAGGACCTATTCAAGGAGTACTACAAACCACTGCTCAAGGAAATAAGAGAGGACATAAACAGATAGAAAAACATTCCATGCTTATGGTCAGGAAGAATCAATATCACAAAAATGGCCATACTGCCCAAGGTAATTTATAGATTCCATGCTATCCTGTCAAGCTACCTGAGTCTCTTCACAGAACTGGAAAAAACCACCTTAAACTTCATATGAAACCAAAAGAGAGCCTGCAGAGCCAAGGAAATCCTAAGCAAAAAGAACAAAGCTGGAGGCATCATGCTACCTCACTTCAAACTATACTACAAGGCTACAGTAATCAAAACAGCATGGTACTGGTATCAAAACAGAGACATAGACCAATGGAGCAGAACAGAGGCCTTGGAGGCAATGCCACACATCTACAACCAACTGATCTTTGACAAACCTCACAAAAACAAGCAATGGGGGAAAGGATTCTCTGTTTAACAAATGGTGTTGGGAAAACTGGCTAGCCATGTGCAGAAAACAGAAACTGGACCCCTTCCTGATACCTTACACTAAAATTAACTCCAGATGGATTAAAGACTTAAACATAAGACCTAACACCATAAAAACCCTAGAAGAAATGGCAAAACCATTCAGGACATAGGCATAGGCAAGGACTTCATGACTAAAACACCAAAGGCATTGGCAACAAAAGCCAAAATAAACAAATGGGATCTAATTAAACTCCAGAGATTCTGTGCAGCAAAAGAAACAATCATTAGAGTGAACTGGCAACCAACAGAATGGGAAAAAATTTTTGCAATCTACCCATCTGACATAGGGCTTATATCCAGAATCTACAAAGAACTAAAACAGATTTACAAGAAAAAAAAAAAAAAAAAAAAAAAAAAAAAAAACCCATTCAAAAGTGGGCAAAGGACATGACAGACACTTTTCAAAGGAAGACATATATGAGGCCAACAAACATATGAAAAAATGCTTATCATCACTGTTCATTAGAGAAATAAAAATCAAAATCACACTGAGATACCATATCACGCCAGTTAGAATGGTGATTATTTAAAAAATCTGGAGACAACAGATGCTGGAGAGGATGTGGAGGAAGATGAAACTTGTACACTGTTGGTGGGAGTGTAAATTAGTTCAACCATTGTGGAAGACAGTGTGGCAATTCTTCAACGACCTAGAATAGAAATTACATTTGACCCAGCAATCCCATTACTGGGTATATATCCAAAGGATTATAAATCATTCTATTATAAAGACACATGCACATATATGTTCATTGTGGCACTGTTTACAATAGCAAAGACCTGGAACCAACCCAAATGCCTATCGACAATAAACTGGACAAGGCAAATGTGGCACATGTACACTGTGGAATACTATGCAGCCATAAAACGTGATGAGTTCATGTCCTTTGTAGGGACCTTGAACTGGAAACCATCATTCTCAACAAACTGACACAAGCATAGAAAACCAAACACTGCATGTTTTCATGCATAAGTAGGTGTTGAACAATGAGAACACATGGACACACAGAGGGAAGCATAACACACTGGGGTCTGTTGTTGGGGACTAGGAGAGGGACAGCAGGGGGTAGGGAGGTTGGGGAGGGATAACATGGGGAGAAATGCCAGATATAGGTGATGGGGGTATGGAGGCAGCAAACCACATTGCCATGTATGTACCTATGAGACAATCCTGCATGATCTGCACATGTACCGCAGAATCTAAAGTACAATAAAAAATATATTTTTAAAAAGTCAAAAAACAGCAGATGATGAGGCTGCAGAGAAAAATGAATGCTTATACACTGTTGGTAAGACTCTAAATTAGTTCAGCCACTATAAAAAGCAGTTTAAAGACTTCTCAAAGAAGTTACAACAGAACTACTGTTTGAACCCACAATCCCATTACTGGCTATATATTTAAAAGAAAACAAGTTGTTCTACCAAAAAGATTCACATGTTCATCACAGTACTATTCACTATAGCAAAGATATGGAACCAACCTAGGCTTTCATCAGTGGTGAACTAGATAGAGAAAATGTGGTACATATACACCAAAGAATGCTATGCACTCATAAAAAAAAAAGAAGAAATCATGTATTTTGTAGTAACATGGGTGTAGCTGGAGGCCATTATCCTAACTGAATTAATGCCGGAACAGAAAACCAAATACCACATGTTCTCACACATACATGAGAGCTAAACATTGGGAACTCATGGACATAAAGATGGCAGCAATAGACAACGGGGACTACTAGAAGGAGGAGGGAGGGAGGGGTCAAGGGTTAAAAACATAACTGCTTTGTATCATACTCATTGTCTGGGTGACAGGAATCATAACCCAAGCATCAGCATTATGCAATATACCCAAGTAACAAACCTGCACGTGTACCTCCTGAATCTAAAATAAAAGTTAAAAAAGAATAAAAATGTGTACGTAACACAGAGAGTAATGTCAGTGAAGATGGTAGAGTAGCAAGTGCCAGGAATCTGTCTCTCTTCCTAAACAACAACTATACTGGAAGAAATGGTCTGACATGACTGTTATGGAACTCTGGAGTTTATTTAAACACTTGCAGCATCCAGGGAAAAGCATTGCTTACAAATTGCTGTTAATTTCAACCCATTTCAGCTATTAGTTTAAGGGCAACTACCCATTCTCCACCCCAATTCCCTTAGGATACAGGTGTGGAGATGCCAATCTCATCTCTACCATGGATTGATGGGGTCAGGGTGAGCAATACAGATGTTCTCTTCCAACTATCAGGGTCCCATGTTCTGTCTGTGAATTGATGCTTCTAAAGGCTAAGGTACAAGCAAGCTGACTGACAACCATGTAATGAAAAATGGTTCAAAGAACAAAACTTTAGAGCTAAAACTAAATATTAATATGACACCAAAAGCACAGACAGTAGAAACAATATCAAAAATAGATAAATTAGACCATATCAAAATTAAGAACTTTTATACATCAATGTACACTATCAAAAAATTGAAAAGACTACCTACTTACAGACTAAATGGGAGAAAATATTTGCAAATTATTTAACTGGTGAGCAGTTAACATTCAAAATATATAAATAACTCCTACAACTCAACAACAAACCACCCAGTCAAAAAATAGACAAAGATTTCTACCACAAGATATAACAGATCATAAGAGGCCACGATGAAAAATTATATGGCAACAAACTGGATAAGCTATAAGAAATGGATTAATTTCCAGAAACATACAAGCCATCAAGACTGAATCATGAAGAAAAGGAAGATCTAAACAAGCCAATAATGAGTAAGGAGATTGAATCAATAATGAGATCCCTCCTCAAAGCAATGTTCAGGACCAGATGGCTATATGGCTGAATTCTACCAAACACAAAAAAATAGGGCTGGGCACGGTGGCTCACGCCTGTAATCCCAGCACTTTAGGAGGCCGAGGCGGGTGGATTACGAGGTCAAGAGATCGAGACAATCCTGGTCAACATGGTGAAACCCTGTCTCTAATAAAAATACAAAAAATTAGCTGGGCATGGTGGCGCATGCCTGTAATCCCAGCTACTCAGGAGGCTGAGGCAGGAGAATTGCCTGAACCCAGGAGGCGGAGGTTGCGGTGAGCAAAGGTTGCGCCATTGCACTCCAGCCTGGGTAACAAGAGCGAAACTCCATCTCAAATAATAAAATAATAATAATAATAATAATTAATAATACCAGTACTCCTCAAACTCTTCCAAAAAGTGAGGAAAAATAATACTTTCAAACTTATTTTACAAGGCCAGCATTACCCTGATACCAAAGCCAGAAAAGGATACTAAAAGAAAAGAAAATGATAGGCCAGTACCTTTGATTAAAAATATATGCAAAAATCTTTAACAAAATACTAGAAAACTGAATTAAATAGCACAAGAAAAAAAGCATTTACTATACTTAAATGGGATTTATACCTGGGATGCAAAGATGGTTCAACAAAAGCTGTCTTCTTACATTTAACTTTTCTTAAAAGTTTCTCTATAAATAGTGAACTATTACCTTGCTGGATGTGTGAACAGACTGTAACCTACTCTTGTAACAAGTAGCTGAGTCTCAGCCAATCACAGTAGCTCAGCCATTCACAGCTGGTCAACTGTTTTGTGTTCAAGGAAGGCAAGCATGAAGCTACAATGAATCTAGCTATTTCAGTGTCTCACTTCTATTTTCTGTACGTTGCTTTCCTTTTTCTGTCCATAAATGTTTTCCAATCATGTGGCAGCCCCAGAGTTGCTCTGAGTTTATTCTGGTTTTGGTGGCTGCCTAATCCACAAATCATTCTTTGCGCAATTAAACTGTTAATTTAAAAACAAATAAAATATCTAGATATTTGAAATCATCACACAAAAATTGTTTCAATAAATATGGAAGTGGCTCTCAGATTTTTAATTTTATTAAAGGTTTTTCATGACACATCAAGAAGCTTGAATCTCATTTAATCTAGTTTTAAAATTTATTCTCTTGCTAATTTTATTGTCTAAACATACCCCCCCCAAACAAAGAGGCATTCACTGAATTTTATATTCTACATTCAAGCACAGAAATATTAGGTGTATTAAATGGGTGTTTTAGACTCCATTATGCAAACTTAAGACCTGCATTGGAGGTGGGAAAAAAACTATTATTATTGCTCAGAACTGTGATTGTTTTCCATTTCTGTTGTAACAAACTAACATAATTGGTAGCATAAAATAACAAAACCTTATTCTATTTTCTTACAAATCTGAAGTTTCCAGGGGAGAATACATTTTTTCTTTTCAACTTCTAGAGGCTGCCCTTATTCCTTGACTCATGCCCCTATACTATATCTTGAAAGCCAGCAGAGTAGCGTCTTCTAATCTCTCTCTCTCCCTCTGATCTTTGTACCTCTGAATTCTTCCATTTTCTGATTCAGGTCATATCCTTGCATTCTTTGACTCTAATCTTCCTATCTCCATTGTGATTACAGTGAGCCCACTAAATCATCTTTCCACTTCAAGATCCTTAACTGAATCACATACACAGTCTCTTTTGCCATGTAAAGTAATACATTTACAGATTCAGGAAATCAGGATATGAACATATTTGAGAGGTCAGTATCAGCCCACCCTAAGCACATAAAGCTATGACATTTTTAACTGAGAAAACAATACCTATGTAAGCAGTTAGTTTGTTTTGGCCTAATTATTATACCATTCAAATGAGTAAAAGTAAGTTCTTTCCTAGGTTAATTAAGCTATCTTTTTGGTTCTGATGATTACTGGGAATTAGTTGTGCTTATAAACTATTTTGGGCACTTTGGCTTTTTCCTATACAGTGCAATCTATGCTATGACTTAGTAATCAATGAATGTTAGTGAAATATTTAACCACAGACAAATGCTTAACTTGAAACTTCTAGAAAAGACAGATATAATAACAATATCAATCAAGATGAATCTCTTTGGAAATAGTTATTGTTACCACACACACTTCAACTTTGTGTATTTAATTTCTAATAACCAACAGCTATTTTTCATTTACAATACATGACACATGAGGCTATTAATATTTTTTTTTGAGACAGGGTCTCGCTGTGTCATCCAGGCTGGAGTCTAGGGCTACAGTCTTGGCTCACTGCAACCTCTACCTCTCGAGTTCAAGTAATTCTCAGGCCTCATTCTCCTGAGTAGCTGGGATTACAGGTACTCATCACCATCCCTGGATAATTTTTGTATTTTTAGTAGAGACAGGGGTTCCACCATGTTGCCCTAGGCTGGTCGTGAACTCCTGACCTCAAGTGATCTGCATGCTTCAGACTCCTGAACTGTTGGAATTACAGGCACGAGCCACTGCACACAGCCTCCATTGAACATCAGATCATTGAGGTTTTTCTTAAGTTTTCTAGCATAAAAATGTATATTTTAACAATAAAAATATTGTTTCAAATGCAAATTTAATGAACTGGACTATTGTCTTTCACCCATAAGAAAATTATGTGAGAGAAAATGTTTTGAGCAATATGTTTTATTATATTATTTAGAAAATATTTTAATAAAATTTTCACTATATGCAAATAGGCTTTCTGACAAACCTGTGCTTAACTTCCCATAAAGCTGACCAAGTAACATCCCAGTATCAGTTGAGATGGGATGTGGTGACTAGGGAGATGAATGAGGAAAATGTCAGATTCTCTTTGTAATTCACCACTCTTCTAGAGGGATATTTTTAATTCCATGCCTTCTAAAATCTAGCAATAACTCTTAAGGCAAATGCCATTTGGGGTTATAAACAATGGGTGCTATCTCAGCACCAAGTCTTTAATCAGATCGTCTTCATTGATAATTGAACCTTTTCACCATACCTTCTTAGAATACCTAATATCATTGCAGAGTAACAGACATTCCTTTTCCTACACATTGGACCATTGGACTGTTACTCCAAGAAAACTAAAACTATTTTGGAGTATTACAATTATTTCTTTTACTCATGATCTTAAATAAACAATAGGAATAAATAATATTTAACCATTATAAATTACTTTTAAATGAGTCATATTGTTAATTTATTTTAAAGAAGATGAATATTCATTGAAAACTTCTGGGAAGATAATTGTTAAGAGCAAACATCCCAGAAATCTCTTCCTCTATATTCTCATTAAAATATACATTGGTAATAAAAATAGCCTCTATGTCTTAAAACTTACCGTATAAGAGGCACTATGATAGATAGAATGTTTAACTCCTTAAATTCTTAGAGTAGCCTTTTGAAGGAATGAAACTGAAAGTCTTGGACATGAATTTCCTAAAATTACTTAGCTACAAAATGACAAAGCTAGTATTTTGACCTAAATCTGTCTGACACCAAAGTCTAATTGCTTAAGGCATGTACGCAGAAAAAAACTAATCAGCTTTAAAGTTAGTAACAAGCATAAACAATATTAAAGTTCTGGCTTCCATTTATAATGATTAAAATGTAAATGAAAACAAATTCTCAAAAATGTAAGATAAATCCAGACATTTAAAGTTAAAATGTTGAATGACATTGAAATATTTATTGTATTTTAAAACCTTACATGTTGAGACACATACAAAGATAAGGTATACATCACCATCAGGGAAGTATATCTTTCTGTTATATAGAAACAGGCATCTAAGGTTTAAAAAACAACCATTCCTCAAGAACATTTTAAACTATTTAGAAACAAATAATTTCAGAGAGTGAATTCCTGATGCAATTTCTACCTTAAACCCCTTCTTAATTTGGAGGTGAAAGAAAAACCTTATAACCAAAAACTAAGTCAACAGTTCCAACAAAATTAGTTTCATCAGAACTCAACTTCAAATGAATGACACTATTGTTGCTAAATGATATCTCAAAGTGACCTGTTGGATCTTAAGATGTATAATTGTTACACACAAACTATTTCGAGTAATAGAATCCCTGAAAATGCAGTATTTTATTGTCATGGTTAGAATGACTATATATTGTATCACTAAATCAAGGAAATTTAGTAGTGAAAGGAGGCACTGCTGATAACTATGTCAGAACGAAAGTAAAATAGGGTTGTCGTGGGAAAACCAGGGCATATGGTCACTCTAAAGACATCATTTCTAAGGAAGACACAATAGCTAAAGGATTATATATCCCCATTGATACATGAACAGGACAAGAAAAGGCATGAAACCAAGAAAAAATCGTTGTTAATGAATATAATTAAAAAAAAAAAAACTAAAATATTTTCTGCTTCTTTTATAGCAAGATAAGCTCCTCTCGAAACAATCATTCTGCAAATAACAACTACAATTTATTTAACAACTATAAATTATGAGTGGAGAGGAACTAGCTGAAAGCCGTGGAAGTGATAAAAGATAGATTCAGAAGAAAAATCAAAACTTGAAAGAAGGGTATGCCACAAGCAAGTCGTTCTTATTTTTGCAGTGTTTTTGCATGAGGGCTTCAGGGTTGGTGGCTACAGAGTGGCTACAATGCTAGGGAAAAAATAAAAAAATCAGTGCAATCTTAAGATGGTCTGTTTCCCATCTAGAAAGAGAAGCAAAAAAAAAAAAAAAAAAAAAAAAAAAGACATCCCTTTTGTATTCTTGCTTTTGGTGTGATCCAGGGTGGAGAAGAACACAGTGGGGTTGTCCCCCTGTTGGTTTTTTTTCCTTAGTTCCTAGCACCTTGTTAAATATGAAACCCATGGTTGCAGGCATGACCCCAGCCATGGAACCAGAGGAACTATGCAATTGGGATTAGTCATGCTTATCTATGTGACTCTAGTCCTCCAGCTGTAATTTCCCTTTGACTTCCTAGACTTTTGTTAATTGCTTGCTCTTTGAAAAAAATGGATCTCAGGAGAGACTATGTGACAGTTGCATTTGTGCCACTGTTGCACTTCCCTACTTAATGGTGGAAGTGCACTGGTTTGAGCTCTATATCCTGCTACTATGGCCAGTGCTAAAGCTTTTACCCTTAGAGAATGACTTGGTTAATTTCTAAACTTAAAATATCCATATTAATTAAGTTAGGGATTTTAATTCTGATTGGAGGCAGAATAGGTGCCTTACAAGTATGTAGAGACCAAATGGCCCTTTTCCGGCTGATGGTACAGTGTCAATACTAAAATTTGGCCTCAGAGAACATTTTACTCCTAGTTGTTGAAAGCAGAATTTCCTGTTTACAGAAGCAGCATAAAGCCTGGATTCTAGCAGAGAGGAGCAAAAAGGGGAGAGAACTGGGAGCTAGGGTGTTTCAGTAAAGGACTGACAATGTGACTCATGGAGTGGATCCCTATTCTACTAGCTGGTGTTGTTGACCTGGAAATTAATGTGATCTGCAGGCCAAGGGCAGACAGTGACCTAGGAGTGCCATGTGCTCTTCTGACCAATGGCAGAGAGAGACGCTCACTGTGAGGGGGGACCTTCTGTTCCTAGAAAGTCACAAAGACACCTTCCCTTGAGTTATATTGACATTTACTATGGCATTCCCTGATCTTGCCCAACAAGTTCCGTGAACTGTAAAACTTCCCACACATTTCATACACAATGAAGATAAGAGATATGATGACCACAGACAGGAAAGAAGGATATTATAGTAGGAAAAGTGGAGATCCAGTTGCTGAAACCCCATTAAGAATTTGGAGGCTGAGATTAGTCCAGAAACTTTTTGATAACACTGTGGATAGCCCCAGCCAGAAATCCTCAGTTGCCCCAGGAATTCTTCCAGCCCTACATGATGGGTAAGCCATTCATGAAAGGGAGCTGGCTCAAATATAGCCAACATGCCCAGCAACGTATTGATGTTGGGGAATTCTCCATATTCTACCCAGTAAGCCTGTACTCCAAGTCTTGTAAGGCTCGCAGCCATGTGAACTATTTTTTAAATGGCTGAAGGGGGCCCCAGTATTCGGTTTGATTTCATTCTAAAATGGATACCAAGAGCTTCAAAATGAAAGGACAAAGTTGGAATCTGTTCCTCTACTCACTGTTTCGATGAATGTTGTACCTGGTGTCCCAACATAAAGCAGCTATGTTGTCTGAGGTATATACACTGGGGTTTGTTCTCTCACACCAGGAAAATTCTGGAAATGAACACACATGAGGAATTTAGCAGTGAAAGTTTAATAGGAAGAAGAGAAGATAAACAGTTCTTTCTACAGAGAGCGGTCTCAGAGCAGAAAAGACTATAAATGCACTGAATTTTAAGTCTAGCTTGTGGAGGTGGTGTCTGATTTACATAGGGCTCACAGATTGGTTCAGTAAGGTGTGATGTTTACATAGCATGCAGGGAAATGCTGGTCACCTAACCCTAATCTGATTATGCAAATGGGCTTTCCAGTTGATCGGCACCATCTTATCTGCTCCTTACTGTACATGTGGCTGACAAAGAGAAGGGAAGATGGATCTACCATGTTGAACACAATTATGTCTGCAGCTTGATTGCTGACGTTTGTTAGAAAAAAAAATAATTTGGGGCTACTTTTTATTAAAAGGAAAACCATACCAAGGGCTTCTGTAACATCAGGATCTTCCTAAGTAATTTCTTCTTAACTCCTGTATCAACAAAACATTTCCTGCCACTATAGGTAGGTTACAATAAAAACCCTGGTAAAGCCAAATTAGATGGCTTATTATGACATTAGGGTTTCTCAAACTTTGATGGACACCTTGAAAATTCTGTAGAGATTATTAATAAAAATGGTATCAGTATTCTCAGCCCAGAAAATCTGATTTAGCAGAACTGGGCAGCATTTGGGTATCTTTATTTCACCTATTTTCATACTGGTTCTTAAATAATCTAATGTTTGAAAAACATTTAATTAGAGACCATGTTATATTTGGTGTATACTTGTGTAGTTGGTGGAACTTTTAAAAACAATATAGATGTTTATATACATTCATAACAACTGAATCAGAATCTCTAAATATAAAGTCCAGAAATCTACATTTAATGTGTGCCCTCAAACTACCATTTTTTAAGAACTAAAAAGTATTTACAAAATATTTTTTAAATTTATATTTGTTTGGACTTTAGGGATGCACAACCACGAATCTTGTATTATATCATGATATTTTACAAATAAAAAAGAAGAATTTTCTGTACTGACACTTTGCAAACAATGTATATAACACATAACTCTAACCTTAAATGCTTAATGGAGTAGCTACCAGATTGTTTCAGTCCTGCAATCACCTCACATTTTTCAGCTGCTCAATCAGTCAGCACAGCTTGAAGATCAAAGGAAAATTCTACACAAGATCAACCTTGTCGTGGAAGGGTATTCCTCCTGCTAAAATACATCTTTCAAATGTATTGATTTCCTAAAAAGATCAGGTGAAAACTGCATTAATTTTACCAACTACAACAAGATAACTTAAGAAGTACAAGAATACGTCTAGCTTGTATTTTACAAAACCATATTTTCTTTGTATTAGATCAATTCACAGATCTGTACATATATGAAAAATTGAACTTCTCTTCTTATTCTGTTTTATCAGTGAGAAAAAAATTTTCTTTCACTTAAGACTGAATATTTTAAAAGTCTAACAAATTGTCACTGTAGCTTCAAGTTTTTCTGATCAACTCCTAGGTAGGAGAAGTAATCAAATTTTGCTTCATTTTGAAGTTTATTGAGAAGAGTTCCAATTAACTGAAGACATAAGGAGGAGAGGTCAAAAAACGTAAGTATCTGGTCACAATTTCTGAGCAGAGTAAAATAATTGGAAATTGATTGCAGTTATTATAAAAGGGATTTTATTGATATTTTAAAATCATATTTTAATGAGCAAAAAAATTATAGGACACCACATGCAACAGACACTTAATTTATCATGCAACAGACACTTTCTAATCTTTAACTCCTTGGTGTTTATTCAATTATGTAGTATGGATAGGATCCTTTCTGCATTATTAATCATAAAATTAGATGCTCAATATATTTTAAAAATTTCACAGCACTAGCTACTTAGCCTTTTAAGTTAAATATCT
Source organism: Sapajus apella (assembly GCF_009761245.1). Classification (NCBI taxonomy): domain Eukaryota; kingdom Metazoa; phylum Chordata; class Mammalia; order Primates; family Cebidae; genus Sapajus; species Sapajus apella. Next base: position 286,920 of record NW_022437195.1, read on the forward strand.
GCCTTAAAATTTTTAAGATTAAAATCTAAACTCTAGAACATATTTTTTAATACATGTGATTACCACCTCAACTGATAACCATCTCAACAAAACAGATAACAGCCTTTGACAATAATCACAATATGTGCATATGTTCACTGACATCACCCTTATGTCACACTGTTTCTTTGTGAAAAGAAAAACAGTTACACATAGAAAAACTATGTGAGCTACTGGTAAATTAGAACATCCTAAAAGAAACACAATGTCAACAATATGCCAGAATAAGTTGGTATAAAAAGATAATCTTCTTGTTAAAACAAATGAAAACACTAATAAAAAATATGAGTTAGTAACAATCACTCTGCTCAAAAGAAATAAATTCAAAAGTCATTTGCGTGTAGCAGAACAAAAAAGAAAAATGAAGAACAGGCACTTCCTAGGGCAGCAGATCATGAACAAAGAGCTAAGGGATGAATCTGAAGGCCAGGATTAGATAGGTGGCCTCAGGCCTGGTGCAGATAGAGCAATCAAGGGGAGACCCTGTGTAACTCATAAAACTTCTAACGACTGCAAAGTATATAAATTATAGGGCAAAAGTGGTAAGGAATCAATGGGTAATGTGCATAGAAAGAAATGTGGAAGACTGAAGACATAAAATTATAAAGCATATACAAAACCAGCCTAACATTAAAGACAGTAAACTAATAAAAGTGAATTAGAAATAACACCTTCGAGAATCTAAAAAATGAAAACTATTTGATAGTGATTATAAAATAATAAATTATTTTGAGATCCTAAAAATAATAATATAAGAACCTAGAAAATGAAAACTGTTATATAGTGATTATAAAATAATGGTGCAACCATTACCATAAATAAGTTTTAGAACATTTTATCTCCTTAAGTAAGATCTCTTATGCCCATTTACACTTAATCCATGTTCAATACTTAGACCTAGACAATGAGTAAACTGCCTTCTGTCTTTATGAATTTGATGTTTTTGGATACTTCATATAAATAAAATTATACAATGTGTGGTCTCTTACATTTGTCTTCTTTCACTAGCCATGATGTTTTTGAGATTTACCCATTATTCAGTGGTCCCTGCAGTAGGGCAGGCTGGTGCTTGGGTTTCCCACTTTGGAAAGTTTGCCACTGCTGCTCAGTCAGGGAGGGACAGCAGTGGGAAGGATGCAGTGGCACCAAGTGGGTCTGCAGCTCTGAGCAGTGCAAATGGAACAGCTGCCCATTGGAGGCTGGGGAATTGGGGAAGCAAGACCTAAGCCCATTTCCACTTCTGCCACTGAGCACCCAGGGTTTCGATCATCATGGCAGATCAGAGGCAGGACTGGATTACAGCACCAAACTTGGACAGACAGAGTAGCACAAGGAAGACTACATTGTGAATTTTAGCTCCAGGTCTTCTGCAAGAACAAACCAGCAATCCCAAGGACCCAAAGACTCTCTGAAGGAAGCAGACTGCTCCCACAGGACCTAGGAGACACCACAAATACTGTGAGTGTCCCAACTGTAGAAGTGGGAAAGGGAGAGCCTCCTCTCCCAAACATACACCTCCTGCTGGAGAAACTGCAGGTCTGTTTGTGGGTGAAGTTTATGATCTTACTTGGAGCCTAGTCAATTTAGAGAGCCAAGCAAAGTACATGGGTAGACAAAGCAGCAGAAAGGCCTGCGGAGCTTGCTGGGTTCCCAGGCAGGCCATTCCTTTCCAGTACCACAGGGATCCAAGGAAGGAGGCCAGAGGAGTGGGAGGACAAAAATATCACATGGAGAGGGAAATCTCCAGCTGAACTCTGTAATAATTTGAATGGGGTGGGAAGCTTCCTGGCCAGAACTCCGAGAAGGGTGCATATCCAGTGTGCAGGCTTCACAGGTAGGGGGAAGAACCAAGCCCTTTTCTTTAGCAACTGGAAGGTGGGTAGCCTGGGGCAACTTCCCAAGTCTGGCTAGCCCACCACCTGGAAACAGATTTAGGGCCACTGTGGGGCACAGTGTGAGTGAGACCAGCCCTTCAATTTGCATGGGAACTCGGTGAGGCCATGACTGCCAGCTTTCCCCCACTTCCCTGACAACCTGCATTACCCAGCAGAGGCAGCCATAATCCTCCTACGTACACAACTCCATTGAGCTGGGATCCTCATCCCTAGCCCCCAGTGCAGCAGCAGCAAGACCCAACCAAGGAGAGTTTGAACTCAGACACGCCTAAGCCCTGCCCCCACCTGATGGTCCTTCCCTACCCACCCTGGTAGCTGAAGACAAAGGGCATATAATCTTGAGAGCTCTAGGGCCCTGCCCAGTGCCTGTTTCTCTCCATACTACCACAGTTGATGCTTTCACCACCCTGCCACCTCAACTGGAACAGGTGCTGGTATGAACAGGTGCTGGTATCCACAGCTGAGAGACACAGAGGCAGTTCACTTCACAGGACTCTGAAGACAACCTCCAGTACCAGTCCATAGCCTGGTAGATTTGCTGGGTGGCTAGACCCAGCAGAGAGACAAAAATCACTGCAGTTTGGCTTACAGAAACCCACATCCGTAGGAAACAGGGGAGAGTACTACATAAACAGAACACCCCATGGGACAAAAGATTATGAAAAACAGCCTTCATCCCTAGACCTTCCCTCTGATAGAGCCTACCCAAATGAGAAGGAACCAGAAGACCAACTCTGATAACATGACAAAACAAGGCTCTTTAACACCCTCTGAAAAATCACACTAGTTCAGTAGCAATGGACCCAAACCTAGAAAAAATACCTGATACGCCTGAAAAGGAATTCAGGAGGTTAGTCATTAAGCTAATCAGAAAGGCACCAGAGAAAGGTGAACCTCAATGCAAGGAAACCTAAATACTCAAGGAAATAGATAGCTTAAAGAAAAAACAATCAAAAGTTCAGGAAATATTGGATACACTTGTAGAAATGCAAAATGCTCTAGAAAGTCTCAGCAATAGCACAAAACAAGTAGAAGAAAGAAATTCAGAGCCTGAAGACAAGGTCTTTGAATTAACTTAATCTAACAAAGACAAAGAAAAAAATAAGAAAAGAGAATCAAAGTTTTCAAGAAGCCTGGGATTATGTTAAACAATCAAATCTAAGAATAATTGGTGTTCCTGAGGAAGAAGAGAATTTTAAAAGCTTGGAAACCATATTTTGGGAAATAATCAAAGAAAACTTCCTGCTAGAGACCTATACATCCAAATACAAAAGCAGCACAAAGAACAAGTGGGAAATGAATGACAAAAAGTTCATTGCCTAGGCACATTGTCATCAGCCTAGCCAAACTCAAGACAAAGGAAAGAAACTTAAGAGCTGTGAAACAGAAGCATCAGGTAACTTATAAAGAAAAGCCTATTAGATTAACAGCAAATTGTTCAGCAGAAACACTACAAGTGAAGGAATTGGAGCCCTATCTTCAGCCTCCTCAAATGAAACAATTACCAGCCAAGGATTTTGTATCCAGCAAAACTAAGCATCATTAATGATGGAAAGATACAGTCTTTCACAGACAAACAGATGCTGAGAGAATTTACCACAACCAAGCCACCACTACAAGAACTGCTAAAAGGAGCTCTAAATCTTGAAACAAATCATGGAGACACACCAAAACACAACCTTTTTTAAAGCATAAGTAACACAGTATCTATAAAACAAAGATACAAATTAAAAAGCAAAAACACAAAAATAAACAAACAAAATCACACAGGCAATAAATAGCACAATAAATGCAACAGTACTTCGCATCTCAATATTAACATTGAATGTAAATGGCCTAAATGCTCCAGTTAAAAGACACAGAACTGCAGAATGGATAATAACTCACCAACCATCTTCTGCCTTCAGGAGACTCACTGAACACATAAGCACTCACATAGGCTTAAAGGAATAGAACAAAAGGCATTTTATGCAAATAGACAACAAAAGTAAGCAGGGGGAATTATTCTTATATCAGAAAAAAATAAACTTTAAAACAACACCATTTAAAAGTTACAGAGAAGGATATTATATAATGGTAAAAGGCAACATCCAAAAGGAAAATATCACAATACTAAACATATATACATATATAAATTTGGAGCTCCCAGATTTGTAAAACGATTACTAATAGACATAAGAAATAAGATAGACAGCAAGACTATTGAGGAACTTCAATACTCCACTAAAAACACTAGACAGGTCATCAAGACAGTCAACACAGAAACAATGAATTAAATTATACCTCGAAACAAATGGACTTAACAGATACATACAGGAGATTTTATCCAACAACCACAGAATACATATTTTATTCAACAGTTCATGGAAATTTCTCCAAAATAGGCCATATAATAGGCCATGAAATGAGCCTCAATAAATTTAAGAAAATTGAAATTATATCAAGCACTCTCTCAGACCACAGTGGAATAAAACTAGAAATAACTCCAAAAGGAACCTTCAAAACAATGTAAATACATGGAAATTAAATAACCTGTTCCCGAATGAGTATTGGGTCCAAAACGAATCAAGGTAGAAATTTAAAAATCCTTTGAACTGAATGACAATAATGACACAACCTATCAAAACCTCTGGGATACAGCACAGACAGTGCTAAGAGGAAAGTTCATAGCCCTAATGCCTACATCGAAAATACTGAAAGAGCACAAACTGACATTTTAAGGTCACACCTCAAGTAACTAGAGAAACAAGAATAAAACAAACCCCAATCCCAGAAGAAGAAAGGAAATAACCAAGATTAGAGCAGAACTAAATGAAATTGAAATGAAAATAATACAAAAAATAAATGAAACAAAAAGCTGGTTTTTTTTAGAAAAGATAAATAAAACTGATAGTCCATTAGCAAGATCAACCAAGAAAAGAAGAGACAAAATCCAGATAAACTCATTAAGAAATGAAATAGGAGATATTACAATTGGCATTATTGAAATACAAAAGATAATTCAAGGCTACTATGAACACCTTTATGTGCATAAACTAGAAAACTTCGAAGAGATAGATAAATCTTTGGAAAAATACAACCCTCCTAGCTTAAATTAGGAAGAATTAGATACCCTGTGTTAAGGTCCAACTCATAGACCATGACCTAGTGACAGATGAACAAATTCGCTCAAATACAAATCTCCAGTGAAAGAGTGGGCTGGGGATCCATGGCCATATACAGACACTGCTGAGAGAGATAGGAGCCATTGGCCCTGACAAGCTGGCACTCAGGACATTTATTCAGTATAGATTTAATGACACAGGATCTGAGTAAACACACTTACGGATAATGATTAAAGGCCAGGTTCTGAGGCCTAAAGTAAACACCACTAGGGGTTAATTAACTTCTGCCAACCCCCCAAGTAGGAGGCAGTCATATACAGATGGGCAAAGGTTGATTTTAGGACAATAAGACATTTAAATAAACTCTTTTGCATTCTATGCTTCAAGTCTCAAGATAAAAAAAAAAAAAAAAAAAACTATCTGCCTTTCACCCATTCTTTCCTGACGCTTCTACAAAAACCTCCTGGCCTTTCAAGAGGGTTTGCAATTATTCTATAATGTTTATAGTTTTGCCAACACCCCGACCAATCCCTCACACTCTAAACAGACCAATAAATAGCAGGGGGATATAAATGGCAATTAAAAAATTACTGACAAGAAAAAGTCCAGGACCAGAAGGATCCATGGTAGAATTCTACAAGATATTCTGGCTACATGACTGTGAGTTTGTGAAAGTGATAATTTTATACCTAAAATGAGTACATTTTATAGTGCAAATCATAAAAAACTCATCAAGTTTATACTCAACATCTGTATGTAAATATTTTCTCCTTAAAAATAAATGTGGGCCAGGCATGGTAGCTGATGCCTGTAATCCCAACACTGAGAGGTCAAGGTAGGAGGATTGCTTGAGGCCAGGGTTTTGAGACCAGCCTGAACAATGTAATGAGACCCCATCTCTACAAAAAAAAAAAAAAAGAAGAAGAAGAATTCTGCCAGATATTCAAAGAATAATTGGTACCAATCTTTTTGACACTATTCCACAATACAGAGAAAGAAATAGCCCTCCCTAATTCATTCTGTGAAGCCAGCCTCACCATAATACCAAAATCAGGAAAGGACATAACCAAAAAAGGAAACTACAGACCAATATTCTTGATGAAAGTATATACTAAAATCTTTAATAAAATACTAGCTAATTAAACCCAAAAACATATCAAAAAAATCCACCACGATTAAGTAGGTTTTATAACAGGGATGCAGGGATGGTTTAACATATGCAAGTCAATAAATTTAATACACCATATAAACAGAATTAAAAATGAAAATCACATGATCATCTCAATAGATGCAGAAAAGCATGTGACAAAAATCCAGCATCTCTTTAAAATTAAAACTCTCAGCAAAAAGGGACATACCTCGATGTAATAAAAGCCATCTATGAGAATGCCACAGCTAACATAATACCGAATGGAGAAAAGTTGAAAGCAATTTCCCTAAGAACTGGAACAAGTCAAGGATTCCCACTCTCACTACTCCTCTTCAACACAGTACTTGAAGTCCTAGACAGAACAATTAGACAAGAGAAAGAAATAAAGGGCATCCAAACTGGTAAAGAGAAAGTCAAACTGTTGCTTCTTGCAGACTATATGATTATTTACCTTGAAAACCCTAAAGACGCCTACAGAAATCTCCTAGAACTAACCAAGGAATGCAGCAACGTTTCCAGATACAGGTATTGATTGACTTACCACCTATGCAACTTACGACCATTAGACTTTACGACCACAATCTCTAGCCACGACTGCTCCACGTCTGGCAGCGCAAACGTTGCCCAGCTGGGCGTACAACAGTGCAGACCAGTTTCTGGCAGCACTACCATCTCTGCGTGCACCATTTCAACTGTACATATAGCCTACTCAACTTAATGACCAAATCGTGTTACGACCAGTCTGCGGTCCCGACTGTGGTCGTAAGTCGAGCACTAGCTGTACAGGATTAATGTACATGAATTAGTAGCTCTTCTATATACAAACAATGACCAAGTAGAGAATCAAATCAAGAATTCAACCCCTTTTCCAATAGCTGCAAAAAAAAATTAAAAATCTTATGAATATACCTAACCAAGAAGTCAAAAAATTTCTACAAGGAAAACTACAAAACACAGCTGAAAGAAATCATAAATGACACACAAAAAATGGAAACACATCCCATGCTCATGGATGGGTAGAATCAATATTATGAAAATGACCATACTGCCAAAAGCAATCTACAAATTAAATGCAATCACCATCAAAATACCACCATCATTCCTCACAGAATTAGAAAAAACAATTATAAAATTAATTTGGAACCAAAACAAAGCTGACATAGCCAAAGCAAGACTAAGCAAAAAGAACAAATCCGGAGCACCACACTGCCTTATTTTAAGCAATATTATAAGACCATAGTCACTAAAACAGCATGGTAGTGGTATAAATATAGAAACACAGACCAATGAAACAGAATAGAAATAAACCCTAATACTTGCAGCCAACTGATCTTCAACAAAGCAAACAAAAACCAATTGGGTGGTGTAGGGGGGGAACTCTTTTCAACTAATGGTGCTGGGATGATTGGCTAGCCACATGTAGGATAATAAAACTGGATCCTTGTCTCTCACATTACACAAAAATCAACTCAAGATCTATTAAGGACATAAATCTAAGACCTGAAACTATAAAAATTCTAGAAGATCACATTAGAAAAACCTTCTAGATGCTGGCTTAAGCAATTATGTCATGACCAAGAACCCAAAGCAAATGCAATAAAAAATAAATAATTGGGACTTAATTAAACTAAACAGGTAAAAGGAAAAGTCAGCTGAGTACACAGACAACACACAGAGTGGGAGAAAATCTTCACAATCTATACATCTGACAAAGGATATATAGGATCCTTTGTCCAGAATCTACAATGAACTCAAATCAGTAAGAAAAAAGCAAACAATCCCATCAAAAAGCAGGTTAAGGACATAAATAGACAATTCTCAAAATATGATATACAAATGGCTGACAAACATATATAAAATGCTCAACATCACTAATGATCAAGGAAATGCAAATAAAAACCACAATGCCATACTACCTTATTCTTGCAAGAATGGCTATAACAACAACAGAAAAAAAAAAAAAAAAGAAAAAAACAGTAGATATTGGCATGGATGTGGTGATCACAGAGCACTTGTACACTGCTGGTGGGAATGTAAACTAGTACTGCCACTGTGAGGAAAAATGTGGAGATTCCTTAATGAGCTAAAAGTAGAACTACCATTTGATCCAGCAATTCCATTACTGGATATCTACCCAGAGGAAAAGAAGTTATTATACACAAAGATACTGGCATATGAAAGTTTATAGCAGTACAAGTCACAATTGCAAAATCGTGAAGCCAACCCAAATGCCTATTAATCAATGAGTGGATAAAAAAACTGTGGTATACCTATCTGATGAAATACTACTCAGTTATAAAAAGGAATGAATTGACAGCATTTGCAGAGACCTACATGAGATTGGAGACTATTATTCTAAGTTAAGTAAGTCAGGAATGGAAAACCAAGTATCATATGTTCCCACTGATATGTTGGAGCTAAACTATGAACAGGCAAAGTCATAAGAGTAATACAGTGGACTTTGGGGACTTAGGGGGGAGAATGAGAGGGGGCACGGTACAAAAATCTACAAATATGGTATAGTGTATACTGCTTGGGTGATGGGTGCACCAAAATCTCACAAATCACCTCTAAAGTATTTATTTATGTAACCAAATTCCACCTGTACCTCAACAACTTATGAAAAATTAAATTAAAAAAAGAATTCAAAGAGGCTAAAAAAGAGATTTATCTATTATTTAGTATGCACCAGTTTATTTCATTTTATTGGTGAACAGTATTCCACCATATAGATATATCACCTTTTTTTTTTCTATCCATCTACCATTTGATAAACTCTTAAGTTGTTTACAGATTTGGTCTATTCAAAATAATACCACTATGAACACTCATGCATGAGTATTTCTGTAGAATACATGATTTTATATTTCTTGGGCATATACTTAGGAGTAGAATTGCTGAGGTGTCTGGTAGTCTTATGTTTAACTCTTTGGAAAACTTCCAAACTGTTTGAAAAACAAAGGATTTCTAAAAATTAAAAGATACCTGTTGAAGTTTAAAACTGAAAATCCAATTCTAATTTCACTCTTGGCTATTTTAAAATATACTATAAATTATTGTTAACTATAATTACCGTATTATGCTACCGAATGCTATATCTTATTTCTTTTAATTGTGTCTTCATATCTATTAGCCATCTTGTCTTTGTTCCCATCTCCTCAGTACCTTTCCCAGCTTCTGGTTAACCATTATTGCACTCTGTATGTCCATAAATTTAATTGTGTTTTAGCCCCTAAACATTAGCGAGGACATGTGTTATTTGTCCTGTTTGCCTGACTTATTTAACTTAACACAATGTCTTCTAGTTCCATCCACATTGTCATGTTGTTGCAAATGACAGTATATTTCATTCTACTTTATGGCTAAATACTATTAATTGGTGTATATATATATATATATATATATACACACACCAATTAATAGTATATAATTGATAGTATATAATTAATAGTATATAATATATATATATAAATATATAAATATATATATATATATATATATATATATATATATATATATATATATCTCCCCCACATTTTTCTATCCATTCATTTGTTGATTGATGCTTGGGTTTATTTTGTATCTTGGCTTGTCAGCAAAGCTGGAGTAAACATCAGAGTGCACATATCTCTTCAGTATGTTGATTTTATTTCTTTTGGATATATAGCAAGCAGTGGAGTTGGTGGATTATATAGTATATGGTAATTTATATTTTCAGTTATTTGAGAAACAATACTGTTCTCCATAGTGGTTGTACTAATTTACATTCTTACCCACAGTTTATACAGGTTCCCCTTTCTCCATATGCTTGCCAGAATTTGTAATTACCTGTCTGTTGGATAAAAGCCATTTTAACTGGGGTGAGATAATATCTCATTGCAGTTTTAACTGTCATTTCTCTGATTATTAGTGATGTTGAATATTTTTATATACCTGTTTACCACTTGTATGTCTCATTTTAAGAAATGTCTGGGCCGGGTACGGTGGCTCACACCTGTAATCCCAGCACTTTGGGAGGCCGAGGGGGGTGGATCACGAGGTCAAGAGATCGAGACCATCCTGGTCAACATGGTGAAACCCCGTCTCTACCAAAACTACAAAAAATTAGCTGGGCATGGTGGTGCGTGCCTGTAATCCCAGCTACCCAGGAGGCTGAGGCAGGAGAATTGCCTGAACCCAGGAGGCGGAGGTTGCGGTGACCCGAGATCACGCCATTGCACTCCAGCCTGGGTAATAAGAGCGAAACTCCGTCTCAAAAAAAAAAAAAAGAAAAAAAAAAGAAAAGAAAAGAAATGTCTGTACAGATATTTGTCCCATTTTTAATTGGACTATTTGTATTTTTTTCCTATTGAGTTGTTTTAGCTCTTTGTATATTCAGTTATTAATCCTTTGTAAGATAGCTAGTTTGCAAATATTTTCTTCCATTCTATGAGTTGTATCTTCACTTTGTTGACTGTTTCATGTGATACAATTTGTCCATTTTTTTCCTTGGTTGCCTGTTCTTGTGGGATATTGCTTGAGAAATTTTTGGTCAGACCAATGTCCTGGAGTGTTTTCACAAGTTTTACATTTCATGGTTTCTAGTCTTAGATTTAAGTTTTTATTCCATTTTAATTTAACTTTTATATATGGCAAAGATGGCAGTCTAGTTTCATTCTTCTGCATATGAATATCCATTTTCCCATCATCATTTATTAAATAAACTGCCCTGTGTGCAATGTATGGTCTTGGCAAATGAGTTGACTATCAATGCATGGATTTTTTTGTTTGCTTTTTTGTTTTTTATTATCTCCCATTGGTCTATGTGTCTGTTTTTATGTCCATACCACACCATTTTGGTTACAACAGCTTTGTAGTATAATTTGAAGTCAGGTAATGTGATGTACTTTTTGGTGAAGGTTGCTCTGGCCATTCTTGGTTTGCTCTTTGTGAACCCACATAAATTTTAGAACTTTTTATGTGAAGATGTCATTGGTGTTTTGATAAGAGAGTGTAATAGATCTATAGATTGCTTTGGGTAGTACAGACATTTTAACAATAATGATTCTTCTAATCCATAGACATTGAACATCTTTTCTTGTTTTGTACCTTTTCACAAAGACAGGTCTGGTGTTTACTAAATTCTTTAGCTTTTGTTGATATGGAAATATATTTCTATTTCATGTTTGAAGGATAATGTTGCTGGATATAATATTCTAGGTTCAAAGTTTTGTTTTCCATTAACATTTTGAGTATTTTACTCCTTCCTGACCTGCAAAGTTTCTACTAAGAAGTCTGATTCCAGACATATTGGAGCTCTTTAATTGTTATTTCTTTTTTCTTGCTACTCTTAAAATCCTTTCTTTATCCTTGGCCTTTGAAAGTTTGATTTTTATATGCCTTTAGGTAGCCTTATTTGTGATGAATTTGCTTGCTATTCTTTGATCTTCTTGTACCTGAATATTTATATATTTCTCTAAGTTTGCAAAGTCCTCTTTTATTATTTCTTTTTATAATCTTTCTTTCTCTCTCTCTCTCTCTATCTCTATCTCTCCCTCTCTCTCTCTAGCTCCAACCACTTTAAGGCCAATAATATAGATTTCCCTTTTGAGGCTATTCTCTAGATCTTCTAGGCATAGCACGTTATTTTTTATCATTTTTCTCCTCTAACTGTAGATTTCCATGTAGCCTGTATTTTAGCTTGCTAATTTTTTCTTTTGCTTAATCAATTCTGTTTTTGAGAGACTCTGATGCATTTTTCAGTTGGTCAATTGAATATTTCACTTCCAGAATTTCTGCTTGTTTTTTAATAACTTCTATGACTATTAAATTTCTCTGAAGTTTATTGAGTTTCCTCAAAATAGAATTCCCTGCATGAAATGTCATATATCTACATTACTTTAGAATTGGTCATTGGTAACCTACTTAGACCATTTTGTGAGGTCACATTTTCCTGGATGTTCATGGTGATTGAGAATGTTTGTTGATGTTTGGACATAGAGGAGTTAGATATTTATTCCAGTCTTTATAGTCTGGGCTTATTTGTACCCATTATTTCTGAGAGGGCTTCCCAGAAATTCAAAGGAAATTGTGTTGTGACCTAAGCCTATGTTTACTGCAGTCACTTCACGCTAGCGGGTACCCTAAACCTAGGAATGCTGTGAAATTTTCACACTCCTAGATACACACCCTTGGTGGACCTGGGTAAGGTAATGGATAATTCCCTGGGTTACCAGGCAAAATTTCCCTCTCTTTCTCCTTCCCCAGGTCAGAAGGAGTTTCTCTTCACATTCCGCTGCCTAGAGTTAAATGAGAGGTGACACAAAGACTCCCATGGCCACCACCATGGCACTGTGCAGGGTCACATGTGAAGCCTTGCAGACCAGCATAGTTCTAGGGCTCACCTACAGCACACAGCCATGACTGCTTGGCTGCCCTGATGTTTATTCTGGACAAAGACCTGTTTATTCAGCAGGTGGTAAATTCTTCTATGACAGTTCATCCCATTCCCTTCTTTCCTGGAGTAGATCTAGAAATGCTGTCCAGCAGTAAAGACCTAGAACTGGGGGCTTCAGAAATCTGCCTTCTGCTTTATTTTACTGTGGCTGAGTTGGTACACAGCAACTGACTTAATTTTTAAAACTCTATGGACTTTGTCATATTTTATATTCATTGTTGACCTTCTTCAAAAGCATGTTATTGGTTTTCTCTTCAAAATTTGAAAAAATATTTTAAACACATTATAAATTATACATAGGAGAAGATTTATAGGGGAGAAAAATGCATTTAATTTTATGAATAGAACAAATGATTCCAAAGTTGTATTTTAAATGTATTTTTGTTGACAGTAAATCCAACAAAGGGAATGTAGCTGCTGACCTGACTCTGAAAAAAAGAGAAGGTAGAGAAAAAGTGATACAGACATTTTCTATGTGGAAAACAGGAAAAATGGGCCTATTTGTTAGGACCTAGCTTTATGTAACATCAAGTCTTTTCTTTCCCAGCTTTTCCCTTGTCAAAATTACCACACTACTGCTTTCCCTCTACTGGAAATATCTTTAACCTCATAGTTTACACTTTCAGGCCCAGCGGCATCTGCACTCAGACAGTAGTTCCAGCCCTTGCTTGCAAAAAGTGTTAAAGAAACTGCTAGGTTAAAATTCTCTTTTCTTGCCTTACTGAGTTCCTAACTCATGTTCTCCACTGGGCCATACTACCATCCTAATCCCAGGATTTAAAAATATTTAAAACTAGTAACTCTTTGTTTTTTCATTGATTTTTTTTCTAAATTTCTCTTATCTTTTTCAGAAAGTAGAAACTACATAAGTCTTAGCCTTGGGCTTATAAACTTGTATTCTATCCTTATTTGCCCCTAAATTCTAATGCTCATGTGTTTTTGCCATAGGTCAATACTCTAAAGTAACAGCCTATAATGGATCCTCATTGCCTATAACTCAAAATCAAATAGTCTGGAAACTGTTTATTGGGGGAAAACTGTTTTCACATGACCTAACTGAATTACTTCACTCCATTTGCTGCCAAATCTACCTGGAAATATACAGGCAGCCTTAACAATCTTTATGCTAAAAAGAAGTTCATAAATAATTTGGCAGTTATGTTTATTTCCTGATTTTTATGACCTCAGTAGTACAAGCCCATCTAATAATCTATCTACTCTACTTTGGCTTTTTGTGGACATGCTCCATTAATAAATCAAAATAAAAATTAATCAAAGATCTAAATTCTGTGGGCAACCACCTGCTTGGACTTAACTATCTACAAGTTTAATGTGCAATTTTTTCATGCTAAATATCAATGTTCTTTTGTGGGCGAGCTGTGCATGTACATGAGTGAGTATAAAATTAAGACCTTTTTAACTCCAAAGCAGAAAAAGGTTAATGCTGACCACACCAGAAGAGAACATTTGGAATGTAACGTGAAGAGAATATATTCATCCAGTTACTCCCATTAGACTTCCACAAAAATTTTTCCAATATATTCCTTCTTGGTTTTCTGTGTCTCACACAGAAAGGAAAAAACATTACTTGTGACCTCAAGAAATGTCTGTGTTTTTCTAATGCTGTGAGTCTATTGGAAGTAGAGGGCATTAAATTTAAAGCCAGAAAAGATTACTTAAAGTAAAAGCAATGATCACTATTTCCTTTGAGACAAATATATATATATATATATATATATATATTCCAGCATGTACCTATACACTATTCATATATTCAAAATCACCTACAAAACAAAAATTAGAATATCCATATAGAAAATTATCATTGTGATATGATTTTGTTCTAATTTTCAAAATGATTTCAAGAGTATTTAAAATAGAGATGATATGTAAACAGAAGATACCATCCATGGCTATAGACCACAACAAAGTAAGAACCTAACCTGGCTTTTACATTTAATCACGGTAATGATAATAGCCCTAAAGCAGTACTGCAAGAAAATTAGTATGAGGAGTGGCAGTGAAACAAAAGCATGACATTTCAAGAAAAATGTTATAAAAACAATGCATTCTAGAGAATAATAAACATGGTATCTTAAAATTGTAAATTTTACTAAATCATTAGCTGAATTTGTCTTCTTTGACAAGGGTCTAAAAAATTTCTTCTGGGTTATAACCCATTACCTAGGCATATGCACTTAAGAAAAATATATTTCCACCTTCCGTCTTTTCTACTTTACTCAGATATCCCATCCTCCTTCTTGCTTCAAGATCTCTGTCCATTTTATGGCTGCTTCTTTTCTATCACTCTCCCTCAGATCAAATGTCATCTCCTCCTCAGAGTTCCTCCTGGGGGAGTTAAGGTGACACAGCCATTCCCAGACCATTCTAACTGAAGCAGAAGGTCCTTCATTACTAAATAATCACTGCGATTTATTTTCTTCTTAGTCCTCAGTATAATTCAAAACTATGTATTTTCTTATTTATTGTCTGTCTCCCTCTAACAAAATGTAAGCACTTGAGAGAAGGGTTTGTGTCTATCTTGTTCACTAGAGCGTAACGGCACATCACATGGTTGAAAAGATTTTGAACAAACCATTGTAGCCCCACAAGATTGATCTTTACCTTTCCCTTAAAGATTCTGCACTGGTAAAAATATGGAGAAAGACAGAAAGAAGTACACACCAATGTTCTCAATGAAGCACTTTTCTTCTCTCTGGTGAATAAAAACACTGTACCAATGTTCATAATATGAATTATAATTTTCACAGGCCTGTGTTAATAAGCAAGTAATTTTGAACAGAAGTATAACTGCTTATAATAAAGATGAATAATTCTAAAGGGTTAGGTTTGCTCTACAAAGTCTATTTGATGCTCATAATGCTGCCTTATTGCATAGACTATGTGGATTTGGAGCTAAAGTTGGTGAAGAGGCTAACAGAAACTCAACATCAGCCATTGTTCACTACACATACTTTTTATGTACATTAAGATTTTGCTATTTCTACCACATTATTTTTCTGCCATGCCAAGATAAGAAAGGTTGCACCAAATGGTCATTTTGTTTTTAGGCATAATAGTTAATGGCTTTTTCTGCTGTAGAAATTTTTTAAGCTATTACTTTTATCTAATTCCCCTCCCTTATTTTGACTGACATATTAATTAACTGGGTAAATTTTTTTATCACCACATCTCATTGTGAATATGAATAAATGTATCCCCCCCATCATATTTATTCAGGCTCAGCCTCCTCTTCCACTACCCCGATGACAAGCTGACAAAGAGAAAAGCTTTAATTCTATTTTTCTTGGGGGAAAAATGATGATACAATGGATAATTTATATTCTCATTTCATCCAGTACTAACTTATGTTCTTGAGCACTATAATAGTTTGGAGGTCTTTCTCATCTGAGTTTACACCATGTGTAGATTTTTTTAACAAAACAAATTTACTATTGGTCAGATAAAAACATCAAGTAGAAATCTGTGGTTTCATTCTATAAAAATACATATTGTATCTCATTAGAAAAAAGCTGATTAGGTTTTCAGATCATATCTCCATATTTTTTAAAAAGTATTTTCAGGCTCCTAGGGGTTAAATCAAACAAATGCTAAGTTGGAGCCGGTCTCCACTGTTCTACTAGCTTTTATCTACCTTTTCCAAACCTACACCCTGAAGTATAAAGGAAGTCTGTTACCTCTTCCCCAGCTCAGGTGATTTACGTGATCTTGGAACACACATTTCAAGTATTTGAGGTAGTCTTTACTATCCACCTATGCCCAGCTTCCAGAGACTTATCCATGTTCAGTTTCTTGCAGAGCACATTGAACTTCTCCATCTTGGAGCTGTCAGTAAAAAGTGGAAGGAAGAACAAATGTGCTTTTCTCCTTCTCTGTCCTAATACTACTAAAATGATAGTTTAAAAGTCTGGCCAGGCATGGTGGCTCAGCTTGTACTCCCAGCACTTTGGAAGGCTGAGAAGGGTGGATCACAAGGTCAGGAGATCAAGACCATCCTGACCAACATGGTGAAACCCTGTTTCTACTAAAAAAAAAAAAAAAAAAAAAAAAAAAAGCTAGGCGTGGTGGCACATGCCTATAATCCCAGCTAGTCAGGAGGCTGAGGCAGGGGTATTGATTGAACCCAGGAGGAGGTTGCAGTGAGCCAAGATTATGCCACTGTACTTCGGTCTGGCAGCAGAGTGAGACTCCATCTCAAAAAAAAAAAAAGTCCAAAAAGATAGAAACCTCTTATTAAGAAGAGTATGAGCGTGTGAGACAAGTACCATCAGTAGAAAGAAAATACATTTTTAAGAAGCAAAAAAAAAAAAATTAGTTAAAAAATGGATAATAGTATTAATAGTTAGCAAAGCCAGTCTGAGAAAAACTTAGCATTGAGCTTGTGAGGCAGAGGATATAATCCAGAAGGTGCAAGTTGATGCAGCCGAAACTCAAGATGCCTCAAGATCAGACTTTCCAGGTACTAAAGGCAGTAGGATGAGACTTGGAGATGCATTGTGTGGAAAAATGGACCTTAAACCCATACTTCTCCCCATTTGAAAATGCAAAATATCTAAGTGGTGAAATAATTTCCTCTGAGGCAAAACAGGGTGGGTGAAAGCTTCTATTCAAAGAAAGATGCATATTTTCCCAGCAAAGGCCTCACATTTCTGGAATCTGGAAACTGCACAGAAGCCAGTTCCCCAAAACTGACACAGAAGCAAAGCCCATTGAGAGGCAAGCCCACCCAGCAGCATACCCAAGCAGCTTTTTCCAATGAAAAGAGAAGAATTTGGAGAAAAACCCTGGGAAGCATCCTCAGAGAAGTTTTTAAATATATTCAATTCATATAGCAAGAATAGCATGTTAATGAAAAGTGAATAGAAAACAAGGGAACTTCCTCCAGAAAACTTGTAGGAATTATGAAATAAATATTCTTTAGAAGGGATGAGAACTAATTGTAACAAAGAAATGGATATATCAGAGAAATACCTGTAAAACAAAAATTATCTAACCAAGTGGTCCAATGTAAGAATTAAAAGGCATGACACAAAAAACGAATATCTGAGAGATACTGTAGTTGGAATCCAGCTGTGATTTTGGTTCATGTCTCTCATCTAAGTTATAATTTTTATCCTCACTCTTTTCTCTGCTTTTCTGTTTTACATGACTAGAAAGTTTTGTCCTCAATCCATGGACTAAGTTACTCTGTAGTAACCAAATATATATTTATGTTAGCTAAATTATTAAATATTTTCTTCTAAAATTATACATATACAAATGCACATATTTTATGTATAAAAGCATGTATATTCTATATACATGTATATTCAAATATATATGCTATATAAAGTATATATTTTGTATACAAATTTTCTAATATTTCTTTATATACAGTTTTTGTAAAAAATAAAAAATCATAAATTAATGGAATTCAAGACATTTATAACAATTGTTTACAATGTACAGTCTTGACCCTCTTGTTAAATTAATTAACAAGACAAATTAATTAAGTAGATCAGATGGTAGATTCCAATGTTGCATGAGTTATTTTAGTAGTCTTTTTAATTTGAAGACTTTTCCTACAATTACTCTCATGATCTGTTAATTTTTTTCATTATTTGTTCTTAAATCCTCCTAAAAAGGGCAATTACTGCTAAAAGTTTCCTATATATAAAACATAATAAAACATACATAGTGTATGTACATAAATAAGCATGTATATTTGTATGTTTTACTTAAAATATAACCTGAAAACTTCATGCTATCAAAGTAGGTGCCAAACTTTACTAAATATTAATTCATTTTTAGACCCTATTGAAAAATACAAAGGGGCAGAAAAGAAAGACCACAACAAAATGATTATTAAATAATTTAGTACCCCTATAAGTGAGCATTATAGGCCTCTTTCCACACATTTGTGAATGTAGAAGTTATGTTTATAATATAATCAAAAATATGTATTATTTCCACTTTTAAAATATGAACTTTTAATTTATTTAAGTAAAACTGAAGAAAATAACTGATGTGGCAAGTTTTCTGAATATGTTTCCACAAAAATATGGTAGTTTCTGAAATAAAATATTTCTAAAGTTAAGAAGGCTGCAGCCTTAGAATATTGAAAAAGCTACTTTTTGGATTCCATGTTTATATTACATATATCAGTTACTGAGTGTGAGGCATGGAAGTTGAGAAAATTATTATTGTTACAATTATTTCTAATTTTTTTATCCCTCACTTCCCAATATTGTGTTTGAAAGTTTATTATTATTTCTATTCTGTTCACTTTTGAACATTTAAATTGTTCTTTTATAACATTTCCACCCAAATTTTAGGCTTATTTATACATGTCAAGTTAGTTTAATATAATTCAGTTGAACAGCTTGAATTATGTTTTTACAGAGAGTTGCATGTTGTTTTTAAATAGTTTTTTTTTCTTTCAGAAGAGTAAGTGTTGCATTTTATAAGAACTTTCATTAATTTGTTTAAAATTATAAAATGTAATATACATAAAACAATATTTAAAACAAATCACAAAGAGTAATAAATGCATAAAGTCAACATCCTTGTAACCATGTCAAAATATAGACCAGAACTCTGATTATAAAACTCTTTTGCCACCTAGAGCTACTACCATAGTTACAAATATAATATTCACATTGATGTTCTTCATGTTTTATAATTTTTCTGTTTTTCCTTAGGATATCATTTAGTTTTCTGCTTTTGAATTGCATACATACTGTCTCAAACTATGTGGTTTTAGGTTGTGATGATTTCTGAATTAGTAATTTGTTTGTTTTCATTGTTGCTCAGTATTCCATTGAATGACTGTATCATAAATCATTCATTTATTATTTGATAGTCACTTGTGTTAATTCTTGGTCTTGCCTGTCACGCAATGATTCTGTGAACATTCTTCTGTGTCTACCTAGGTGTGCATGTATATGAGTTTCTCTGTTACCTACATCCAGGAGTGAAGCAGTTGGATCACAACCTATATATTATTTCCATTTAGCTAGATAATGCCAAAGCGTTTACCAACCTAGAGATTTACACAACTATAGAGAAATGTATAAGATATCTCATTGTTCCACATCCTCATAAACAAAGAGCAACTGTGGTTACAAACAAAATTGAACGGTTTTTTAATTTATTTCATTGGCTACTTGGATTCCTTTTTACGTAAACTGCCATATTTCTATTTGGTCATCTTTCTCTTCTTGGTTTATTCTAACTCTTTGCTCCAGGTTGGGCTAATTCCTTCTTATCTTCTTAGGTTCTCAACTTAAGATTTTTTTAAGTTCATTCATATGTCCTTTCTAGTTACCATATGGAAAAAATTATTTAAATAATCTTCTAGATGAAAATATTTTTTTGCTATTTGGATGCTTTTTTGAATCATCTCTTACAGTAATGTTCTAAAATTTCACAACCATCGATCATAGGCTGAGTTTTTTTTAAATCACTTTATTGAGGTATGATTGACATAGGCTAAAGTGTACATATATGTATGTGATATATATAACTTAATGAGTTTGAAGATAAGTATACACCCATGAAATCATCACCACAATTTATGCTGTAAACATACATATTCATCACCTCCAAAAGTTTTCTCCTGTTCTCATTATTATTATATTATTTTGACAAGAATACTTAACACAAGATCTACCCTTAGCAATTTTTAAGTATACAATACCGTATTCTCAACTATAACCATCATGCTGTACAGTAGATCTCTAAGACTTACCCATCTTACATAACGGAAGCTTTATACCCTTTGATTAATACCTCCACATTTCCCCCTCCCTGTAGTCCCTGTCAGCCACTATTCCCTTCTCTGCATCTAAGAGTTTGACTATTTTAGACTCCTCATATAAGCTGGATCACATATTTGTCCTTCTGTGAATGCTTATTTCACTCAGCATAATGTTCTATTGGTTCATCCGTGTTGTTGCATAGAGAAGGATTTATTTCTTTTTGAAGGCTGAAAAATATCCCATTGTATATATATATACCGCATTTTCATTGTTAATTTATCTGTCAAGGGACATTTAGTTTGATTTAATGTCTTGACTATTGTGAAAAATGCTTAAATGAACATGGACATACAGATTTATCTTCAAAATCCTGATTTCAATTCCTTTGAATACATATCCAAAAGTAGAGCTGCTAGATCTC
This sequence comes from Sapajus apella, assembly GCF_009761245.1. Lineage (NCBI taxonomy): Eukaryota > Metazoa > Chordata > Mammalia > Primates > Cebidae > Sapajus > Sapajus apella. The sequence goes on from NW_022437195.1 coordinate 307,725, forward strand.
ATAGTAGTTCTACTTTTAATTTTTTGAGAAACTTCCAACTATGTTCCATGGTGGTTGCACCAATTTACATTTTCACCAACAGTGTTCAAAGGTTTCCTTTTCTCCACACGCTTACCAATACTTATTATCTCTTACATTTTTAATAATACCTGTCCTAACAAGTGATATCTCACTGTGATTTTGATTTGCATTTCCTTGATGATTACTGATGGTACACACCTATTCATGCACCTGTTGGATGTTTGTATGTCTTCTTTGCAGAAATGTCTATTCAGGTCCCTTGCTGATTTTTAAATCAGATTATTATTTTTGTGAACAAGCTATAGAAGTTTTTCACATATTTTGGATATTAACTATCAGATGGTTGATTTGCAAATATTTTTCCCACCCATAGGCTGCCTTTTTGTTTTGTTTATTTTATTTGCTGTTCAGAAGCTTTTTAGTTTGATATAGTCCCACTGGTCCATTTTCAATTTTATTTCTTGTGTCATCTGGTATCATATCAATGACATAATTGCCAAAGCCTATGTCAAATAGATTTTCCCCTATGTTCTTTTCTGGGCGTTTAATGGCTTCAGGACTTATGCTTGTCTTTATTTTATTTTTGTGTATGATGTAAGATAAAGAACTAAATTCATTCTTTGCATATGGATATCCAGTTTTCCCAATATCATTTACTGAAGAGACTATTGCTTTCCCATTGTTTATTCTTAGCACCCTTGTAGAAGATCACCTGATTATATGTGTATCGGTTTATTTTTGGCTATTTATTCTGTTCCATTATTCTGTATGTCTGTTTTTTATGTGTTATATTACTTTGATTACTGTAGGTTTGTAGTATTGTTCAAAATCAGTAGCTTTTGTTTCTCCAGCTTTGTTCTTTTTGTTCAAAATTGCTCATCTATTTAGGGTCTTGTGGTTCTGTATAAATTTTAGTATTTTTTTATTTCTGTAAAAATGCTTTTGGAATTTTGATATGGATAGAAATGAATTTGTAGATCACTTTTAGTAGTGTGAACATTTCAATAATATTAATTATTTTGATCCATGAACACAATCTGTTTTTTTCTATGTCTATGTGTATGGCTTAACATGGAGAGGGGTTTTGTGCTGACCATTGAGTGTGCTCTTTCATTCAAAAGGCTCATGTCCTTTAATACTGTTGAGTCTCATTACTCATGGATTCCATGTTGAAAATTTCATCTACTCACTAAAATTTATTTGTAACCCCCAAATCAATATTTAAGGCACTTTAGGGTCATTCACAGACATGCATAAAGCAGCAAAGCTTGTGTTGGCAGATGGGGACCTTCCCAGACTAGGCCATACAAAACCTTGTTCTGCCTTCTTGTTTCATCCCTTATGTTGTAAACAACTCTATTTTTTACAATCTATTTACTTCCTCACTTATCATATTTTTTACCTTTTTTTTAGTGATTTAACTGTCTAAGATGGCCCCTAAATGTAGTGCTGAAGTGCTGTCTAGCATTACTTATACAAAAAAACTGTGATATAACTTACAGGAAAAATACTCATGTTAGATAAACTTCATTCAAGCATAAATTATAGTGTTGTTGGCTGTGAGTTCAATGTTAGTGAATCAACAAGATGGTACATATAGAAAAAGGAAGACAAATTTTACCAATCTGTGTGTGAGAGACTGCTCCAGAAACTGTTAAAGCAACGTCTATAGTATATATTACATCTACTTAAAATATGGGAAACTAGCTAAATTTGTGGATTCATGAGGCGATGACCCATTTTTATAAAGGGTATTGGGTAGCATTATTTCAAGGCTGAAAGCCAAACAAATTTATAGTCACATTACCCAGGGTCAGGAAAATGTTAAACCATTGGCAGCTGGTGCAGACTTGCTGGCTTGCACATTTGAAAAGGAGATAGAGCATGAAAAATGTTAAACTTGCAGGTAAGGCAGATTCTGCAAGTCAGGAGACTGTAGTAGAATCTTTAAAATACCTGCTAAGTGTTGTTATTCAGGAAGAGTGTTTTATAGAAGAGTAGGCTTCCAACAATCAAAAGATTGGCTTGTTTTATAAGGAAAGAGCTTGTTGGCAAATGAACCTATGTAATGTAAATGGCATTTCAATTAATAAAAATGTGACCAGAGGCTTCCAGAAATATAACCCTGTATTTCTCAATGGGTCAGCATTTGCTAAGTCAGTATCCACGGTAACTTTCTAGAACATTACTTGGTGAAAAATGAGAATTTACTGTATGTGTAGCAGGAGTTTCAGCTAAAACTGAACTTTATAGTTCCCTTCCAAGTTAACCAAGACATAAGATTATTTCATGCTAATGCTATTAATTTAAAAAACCATCACCACAACAAAAGAGTATTTAAGATGGATAGAAGATCTATACTAGCTCCAATACTAAGAAAGACTGCCAGAGTTTACAATTGGTTGAACAGAAGACAAAGGAAGAGATCAAATGCAGAAAGAGATAACTTGTCTATCAAAGAAATTGCAGGGAACCCATAATATGGACAACATCAGTGACACTGTCTATTAGTGGCTAATATAAATAAACCAAGTGTTTATGTATGTATAATCTACTTATCAGAATCAATACATGGAAAGATTAATTATTTAGGAACTGCTCATCATCCTGATGACTTTTATAAATTGGCTTGTTTCTTTACATATGACAGCCCGTAGCAATGAATATCTCTCCTGCACCTTGCTGGGGAAAAACAATTTGAGCCCACTGAGATGGTAGATGATGGATGTCAGCAGAGTATTTTGGGAATTGAGTAGAGTTAGCCTGGAAAATGTAATCTTGGGAGGTACAGGATGGGCATCTTAAGGTGCTTAAGCATGTGACATGCTCAAAGTATAATTCTTAAGTTGGCTTTTATTTCTTAAGAGGGTAGAACTAGAAGTTCTAATTAAAAAGTTACAAAGAGAAAAATTTCAGCTATTAGGGTTAAGATTTGAACAGGTATATTCATTCAACAATAAACTTGACTGCTTTGAGGCATTCTCTTTTTCCCTTCACTGTCATAATTAGAGATAAAGTGGGACTTTGTCAGGAAGGATATGAAAGGAATTTTCCTTTGGGTAGAAGGATGTACCAAATGATGTGCAAATTCTTCCTTACTTAAATTCTCCTGTATAGTGTGTTATTCTCATTATGAAAACTGTATGAACACAAGTCAATAAATAAATACTTAGACAATGAGCAATGTGAGTAGATAAAAAATTGTTAGGTAAATATGACCTTTAATAAAACCCACTTGCTTTATATTCATAATTTGCTATGGGATACTGCTATATTTTTTGGAATAAAGAAACAGCCTTTCTTTCAAACATGATCCAGTAGAAAATTATAAAACAGAAAGAATTGAAGGGTGGATAGCAAAAGTAACCACAGGGGTAATTGGGAGAAATAAAGGATGGATGCACAGGATTAATTAAATTACAAATGCAATTACTTCAAGGGAAACTAAACACAGGCAACAGAACAAATAGTCATTGACCAATAATTGCATTTAATTCATTATCTAGAAGTTAAGGTATTGGTCCTCTGGAGACAGGCAGAACTGAATTTATCTATCAGTACCACCATCTCTAACTTTGTGTCTTTATCTCTAAGAGTGACAACACTTCTAACCCCTCATTTTTTGCATTTGTAAAATCAAATAAATCAATTATAATGACTTATCAATTGCTATAAAGATTATATTAGACAATTCATGTACAGGCCTTAGTACAGAACCAAGCACAGTGCCAAAATTTCAGCAACAGCAATGACAAAAGTAATACTGACATCACCATATCTGGCTAGGAATACCAGGAATGATACTGAAATGATAGCATAAAAGCAGGTTTCTAAAGAAAAGCTAATCACTAGATATGAAATAGGGAGAAGTAGTCCTGGGGACTTACATAGCCACAGCAGAGAAAAGAAACCTTATATTCTGTAAGAGTAGATGGAGTTTCTTTGCTAATCCAATGACTAACTCCATAAACCAACAACAATGAAAATGCTAACTTTCCCATTGCTCAGAAAATAAAAAAAGATTTGGTGTCATTATTTATTCTGCTGTTTTTCTAACATCCCACATTTGTAAAAAACCTTGTTTACCCCCCTTCAATTTTTTTTTAAATGAGACTACTCATGACTACCAGCATGACCATGTCACCACGTCAACCTAGGCACAGAAATTTATGTGATTTTTGAAATACCTCATGCTAAGAAAGACTATCCAAAACTTTTAATCTAAGCAAAGCACATTACACTCTTTTAACATATTATAGAAACTTTGCTTAACAAGCCCCATCAGGGAATATTTCATTTTGACCAAGACAGCCTAAGTGTACCTCTCAGCTTGACCATATTATACTATACTATACAGTCTTCTTCTTGACCCAAGGCTTCTGATTTCCCTTCTCTTGGAGCATTACTTTAGAAAACTTGTAATTGTAAATTATTTCTATGTCCTGTTAAAAAAATACATAAATGTTTAAAAAGATTTTTGACAATTTTATGGTGTAGAAATATCTTTCTCAAGAATCAAGCAGCCATTTTTAAAAAAGTAGTCATGAAGGAAGATAGATGCCCTATCTTCTAGTTTGTGGAAAGGCACATGTCTTTAATTTTGTGAGATTTTATAAGCATTCAGATGCTAAGAAGATAAATATTAACTGGTATTTCTGTGCAATAAAAAAAGATGTCCTAAAAGGTAAAAAAAAAAAAAAAAGTAAATTTTAAGAAATTATTCCAAAATATAAAGGTTATTTTTAATTTAAAAACCTCCAAAAATCTAGGAAGAAATGAAAGATAATTTCCTAAGCCTCATAAGGGGTATGCAGAAAAATTGTACTACTAAATTGTATTTAATAATGAGACAATTTTTCTCCTTAGTATCAGAAACAATACAAGAATGTCTGCCCTTACCACTTTTATACAACATCATCCTGGAGATTCTAGCCAGTGCAACAAGACAAGAAAATAAAAGGCATTATAACTGGAAAGATATAAAATTGTCTTTATTTAAATATTATACAATTGCCAATGTAGAAACTTCTATGGATCCATAAATTAACTACTGGAACTAATACGTGAGTTTAGAAAAGTTACAGGATTTAAGATCTATGTGGTACTATCAACAGTATTTCTATGCAACTGAAACGAATAAATAAAAGTTTAAATTTTAAAATACCATTTACAATGGCACTAATATTGAATGTTTAAGGATGTATCTTCCATAAGATGAGTAAGCTCTATCCACTGAAAAATGCCAAAGTCTGCCAGAGAAATTCAATACATAAGAGAAGAAGATAACCATGTTTATGGAACAAAAAGATCAATATTGTCAATTCTTCCCAAATGTATCTGTAGATTCAATGCAACGTCAAGTAACATCCTCGTAGGTTTTATTTTTTTTTAGAATCTGGCAAAATTATTTGAAATTTCTAACAGAAATAGAGAAGACCTACAAAACTATAATAACAATTGTAAAAAACACAGACACCTTTCAATTTTAGCTCTTGATATTCTTGTTCCTTGTCTCCCCTTTCTTCTAGCCCATATTCTCATTCTTCTCTTCTTAGAACTTAGGTGTGTCTGATGTCAGACATCCTTGAATGTCTCTTATATCTTCTTGTATGCATTCAGTAACTTTATTATCTCATACTACTTCATAAATAATAAAATATTCAGTTCTATCTGAAATTTTCTAGAAGCAACATGCAGAGAGAGCTCAGAAAACTAAATTATGAATACAGAATGGAATATAACATTCTCATCCTTGTAAAAGTAAAATTAAAAGTACAAAGGATAGAAGGCAGAAAATTTAACCCAGTGAAAAACATGGCGGAATTGTAAACATGAATAATCACATCTTTTTGAGCCATGAAACTAGCTCTTATGGAGGGGATAAGAAAAGATAACGTGATTATATTGTACAGAGCTACAGATATAATTTTAAAAGTAAGAATAACAATGTAACTATCAAAAATAGAGGAAGTAACTAAGTGGAGCATAACAGATGAACATATCAAGAATCTATGGAAAATGCCAAGCATTCACAGATAAATAAATAGAAAAGAATATTATTAAGTATTATAGTGATAATCACAAGAACTAAAAACAGAAACCATTTAAAATTTTACTTATGAGAGTCCTGGTTGTAAGCACAAGTATTAGATATTTTAAGATATACATTTGTGTACTATGCTTTCATTATTATGTTAATATACAGTTTAAATATTAATAATTGAATTTAAAAAATTATATTTATTTTTTCTTTAATTGTACTTTAGGTTCTGGGGTACATGTGCAGATCATGCAGGACTGTTCACAGGTACACACATGGCAATGTATTCTGCTGACTCCATGCCCCTGTAAACTACATCTGGCATTTCTCCCCATGTAATCGTTCCCCGACCTCACCACCCCCTCACCGCTGTCCCTCCCTTGGCAACCCCCAACAGACCCCAGTGTGTGATGCTCCCCTCCCTGTGTCCATGTGTTCTCATTGTTCAACACCCGCCTATGAGTGAGAACTTGCGACGTTTGATTTTCTGTTCTTGTGTCAGTTTGATGAGAAAGATCGTTTCCAGATTCATCCATATCCCTACAAAGGACACAAACTCAACATTTTTTATGGCTGCATAGTATTCCATGGTATATATATGGCACATTTTCCTTGTTCAGTCTCTCACTGATGGGCATTTGGGATGGTTCCAGGTCTTTGCTATTGTAAACAGTATCGCTATGAACATATGTGTGCATGTACCTTTATATCAGAACAATTTAAAATCCTTTCAGTATATACCCAGTAATGTGGTTGCTGGGTCAAATGGAATTTCTGTTTCTAGGTCATTAAGGGAGTGGCACACTGTCTTCCACATTGGTTAGACTAGTTTACACTCCCACCAACAGTTTAAACGTGTTCCTATTTCTCCACATCCTCTCCAGCATCTGTTGCTGTCTCCAGATTTTTTAATGATCACCATTCTAACTTGTGTGAGATGGTATCTCAATGTGGTTTTGATTTACATTTCTCTAATAATCAGTTGTAATGAACATTTATTCATATGTTTGTTGGCCTCATATATGTCCTCTTTTGAAAAGTGCCTGCTCATATCCTTCACCCACTTTGGATACGTTTGTTTGTTTTTTTTCTTGTAACTCTGTTTTAGTGTTTTGTAGATTCCAGATACTAGCCCTTTGTCAGATGGGTAGATTGCAAAAAATTTTTCCCATTCTATTGGTTGCCAGTTTACTCTAATGATTGTTTATTTTGCTTTATAGAATCTCTGGAGTTTAATTAGGTCCCAGTTGTCTATTTTGGCTTTTGTTTCCAATGCTTTTGGTGTTTTAGTCATGAAGTCCTTGCCTATGCCTATGTCCTGAATGGTTTTGCCTAGGTTTCCTTCTTCAATAAAATACTGGCAAACCGGTTGCAACAGCACATCAAAAAGCTTATCAATCACAATCAAGTAGGCTTCATCCCGGGGATGCAAGGCTGGTTCAACATACACAAGTCTATAAACATAATCCACCACATAAGCAAAACCAAAGACAAAAACCACATGATTATCTCAATAGATGCAGAGAAGGCCTTCAACAACATTCAACAGCCCTTTATGCTAAAAACTCTCAATAAACTAGGTATCAAAAGAACATATCTCAAAATAATGAGAGCTATTTATGACAAACCTACAGCCAATATCATACTGAATGGGCAAAAACTGGAAGCATTCCCATTGAAATTTGGCACTAGACAAGGATGCCCTCTCTCACGACTCCTATTCTATTTAGTATTGAAATTTCTAGCCAGAGAAACTAGGCAAGAAAAAAAACAAATGGTATTCAATTAGGAAAGGAGGAAATCAAATTGTCTCTATTTGCAGATGACATAATTATATATTTAGAAGACCCTATCATCTCAGCCCAAAATTTCCTTAAACTGATAAGCAACTTCAGCAAAGTCTCAGGATAGAAAATCAATGTGTAGAAATAACAAGCATTTCTATACACAAATAACTGACTAACAGAGAGCCAAATCATGAGTGAATTCCCATTCACAATCACTACAAAGAGAATAAAATACCTAGGAATACAACTAACAAAGAATTTAAAGTACCTCTTCAAGGAGAACTACAAACAACTGTTCAAGGAAATAAGAGAGGACACAAACATATGGAGAATCATTCCATGCTTATGGTTAGGAAGAATCAATATCATGAAAATGGCCATACTGCCCAAAGTAATTTATAGATTCAACACTATCCCCAACAAGCTACCAATGACCTTCTTCACAGAACTGGAAAAAAATACCTTAAACTTCATATGGAACCAAAAGAGAGCCTGCATAGCCAAGACTATCTTAAGCAAAAAGAACAAAGCTGGAGGTGTCACGCTACCTTATTTCAAACTATACTTCAAGGCTACAGTAATCAAAACAGCATGGTACTGGTCCCAAAACAGAGATATAGACAAATGGAACAGAACAGAGACCTTGGAGGCAACGTCATATGTCTACAACCATCTGCTCTTTGACAAACCTGACAAAAACAAGCAGTGGGGAAAGGATTCCCTATTTAATAAATGGTGTTTGGAAAAGTGGCTAGCCATGTGCAGAAAGCAGAAACTGAACCCCTTCCTGACGCCTTACACTAAAATTAACTCCAGATGGATTAAAGACTTAAACCTAAGACCTAACACCATAAAATTTATATTTATTTTGTAATGAAGCAAACTATGTATTATAAGTACCTGAATAAAATATTATATGTATAATATTTGAATAAAATATATAGCTTTTAAGAACAAAGTTTTTTAATAAGAAATAACTATAATTCAATAAAACTATACTGCTTTACAGATAAATAAGAAATAATCAGAAATGCAGACAAATATGTACATAATAATGTTGTTTGCCACAATTTTTTTTGTTTTTTGTTTTTTTTTTTTTTTTGAGACGGAGTTTCACTCATGTTACCCAGGCTGGAGTGCAATGGCGCGATCTCGGCTCACCGCAACCTCCGCCTCCTGGGTTCAGGCAATTCTCCTGCCTCAGCCTCCTGAGTAGCTGGGATTACAGGCACGCACCACCATGCCCAGCTAATTTTTTGTATTTTTAGTAGAGACGGGGTTTCACCATGTTGACTAGAATGGTCTCGATCTCTTGACCTCGTGATCCACCCGCCTCGGCCTCCCAAAGTGCTGGGATTACAGGTTTGAGCCACCGCGCCCGGCTGTTTGCTACAATTTTTATAAAAATAGAAACTAAATGTTCAATAATGAGGAAATTATTTAAAATACTATGAAATACTAGCAGATCTTTACAATTATGTTTTTAAAAATTTCCAAATTACATAAGAAAAATATGGCTATACGGCAGCAGATTAAAAAATGACTATCAAAGTTTATGTACTCAAACTACACCAAATAACAAAGAAGAAATACTTACTTAAGATTTAATACAATGTTGTACATTTACTAATTTCCATTACAGCTTTCTATAATTTTAATTTTTTATGATAATCAAGTAATACTTTTGTAACAAGACAAAAAATAATTATATAAATAAACATTTTAAAAATTACAGTAATGTCTTAATCTCAGAATGATGCCACAAGTCAGTTAGAATTTTTCAGCTCACCAAGATGTTATTGATTTCCTGCCAACTGCTTAACTCGATTTTATATTGCTGCATGCTTTATGTCAATGCTTTATTCACAAGATGTTGGTTAATTTTCTCAGTGAATTCTGTGTCCTTGATGTTTCTGAAGTTTTAAATTGCAAAAGAGTGTGAATTAGACAAGACCTAGTTCTCTGATCACCTGACACAATGATGCAGATTTGAGTTAGATTTAGAAGAAGCTCTAAAGCATGGGTAATGATAGATCTTTTTAATATTGAAATAAAAATTGCTAGATAGCTGTAGATTAAAAAATAAATAATGCAAGTTCAACTAAATATCTTCTTTGAAAATATGCAGATGTTCCTTGACCTACAATAGCGTTATGTCTACATAAACCATTGTAAATTGAAATTTTATTTATGTTGAAAATGCACTTAATACATTTAACCTACTCAGCATCATAGCTCAGCCCAGCCCACCTTCAACATGCTCAAAACACATCAGCCAACAGCTTGGCGAAATAATCTAATACAGTCTATTTTATAATAAAGTCTTGAATATTTCATGTGATATATTAAACATTGTATTGGAAGAAACGAAATGGTTGTATGGGTACTCCAAGTACGGAATCTACTGAGTGAGTATAACTTTTGGATCATCATTAAGTCAAAAAAAATATTAAGTTGAATTACCATAAATTGGGGATTGTCTGTAGTAGAAAATTTGTGTTCTTCATAGGGACCACACAAGATAAAATTTAATGAGAAATAGTTTTCTTTCATGAGACATTTAGTCATGATTTGAGATAATAAAAACAAGTAACTTTTTCCAGACTTACATGTTTCCCATGCACATGCAAAGTCCTAAAATCTGCGTGCCAAGGTTTCTCTCCCCCTTTCTCTCTTCTTCTCTCTCCAGTCATACCTCCATAATCTCAGGGAATTGGTCCCAGGACTGCCTAACCCCAGTGACACCCCATACTAAAATCAGTACATACTCAAGTCCCACAGTTGGCCCTGCAGAACCTACATAAACAAAATGGTAGCCCTCCCTACATGGGAGTTTTACATCCCATGAATACTTTGTTTCTGATCTGTGTTTGTTGAAAAAAGTTGCTTATAAGCATACCCTGAAATTAAAGGATTAACAACTGTGTATGTATTTAGATATACAAACATACATACAATTTTGTGTGTGCACACATTTATAAATACATACACCTGCTTAAATACGTGCTTTTATTTTTTTTATTATTTTTTTTTTTTTTTGAGACGGAGTTCCGCTCTTGTTACCCAGGCTGGAGTGCAATGGCGCGATCTCGGCTCAACGCAACCTCCGCCTCCCGGGTTCAGGCAATTCTCCTGCCCCAGCCTCCTGAGTCGCTGGGATTACAGGCACGCGCCACCATGCCCAGCTAATTTTTTGTAGTTTTAGTAGAGACGGGGTTTCACCATGTTGACCAGGATGGTCTCGATGTCTTGACCTCGTGATCCACCCGCCTTGGCCTCCCAAAGTGCTGGGATTACAGGCTTGAGCCACCGCACCCGGCCAAATACGTGCTTTTATATATAGATAAATATATAGAGAGACACAGAGACACAAACATGCTATATGCATATTTTTGCTGGAAGATGAATTACTATTAATATGAATGCCATAGTATGTTACATTTATAAACACAATCTTTGTAGTTGGGGTAGTGCCTGAGTTATGTCATTAAGTAGCTATGTGACAGTAAACTAGAAACTTGACCATACAAAGATTTAATAAAACAACTGTAATTATCAGAAAGAAAGCCTAATTTATAAGACATATTATGCAAATTCTTATCATAGTGTTTGGCCTGAGAAAATGCTCAATATATGATAGGCATTAGTATGATTATTGATACATTCACTGATTAATAGTTAATTAGCTTACTCCAATCCAGATGTAAAGATAGCAGTCATATGTACACCAAATATACAGTTTGTATATGAATATAAGCAGAGTAAGTGATATTTTAAGCTATTATCCATGATTTGAATTTTCCTATTAATTGAATGCAGACTGATGGGATAAGTGTCAGGAAGAAGAAGCCATGAACTAAAGCATAATCAGAGATGGTATGAAAGAATGTAGAATGACCTCTTCTCAACCCAAATTTCTCACACATTTCACATTTTGCCACCCGTCAGCCTTACAGAGATTTTGGCAGCATACATGAAACTTGAGTTTTATATGGTTTGAACCTCCAAATCACAGAAAAGTTAAGTACTTTAGCAATGCCACCAGTGTAATTTCTATTATGATAAATTGTATTGCTTACTCCTATTTTCTCGCAACTTTGCCCAGCAGCAGGGAGAAAATGGATACATGTGTGAGTCACAAGAAAGGATGCAATTCTGATAACAAAATCATCACATTTATGAGTTTTGTTTGCTTGTTGTGGTTTAAAATAAAGACAAAAAATCATCTTCTAATGTTTGAGTTAGTTGTTATTTTCTGGGATCTGCATCTTCTTGCTTTTTAAGAGAAAGTTCCCTTCTAACTTTAGATATTAAGATTCATTTTCAGCCTGGCATGGTGGCTCATGCCTGTAATCCCAGCACTTTGGGAGGCCAAGGTGGGTGAATCACGAGGTCAGGAGATTGAGACCATCTTGGCCAACACAGTGAAATCCATCACTACTAAAAATACAAAAATTAACTAGGCCTGGTGGCTCATGCCTGTAATCCCAGCTACTCAGGAGGCTGAGGCAGGAGAATCACTTGAACCCAGAGGCAGAGCTTTGCAGTGAGCCAAGATTGTGCCACTGCACTTCAGATTGGCTACAAAGCTAGACTCCGTCTCAAAAAAAAAAAAAAAGATTCATTTTCATGCCTATTTTTCTTTGAGACACAGTGTCTGCTTTATTTCTTTCAAAGATTCAAAAACTCTAGTTTCTATTACACTGTGTATTGTGTTTTAGATTCCTAGCCTGTAGTTCTATTCAGTCATTTGAAAACCTGTTTCTCTTAACACCCACCATTAATTTTGGTTCTATTTTTATATTTTCAACAGCAAACGATTTATCACATATCAGGAAAGACAGTAATCTTTTATCTCAATTTTTCTTCTACTATGCACCTAATGTGTTGCCTGATTTCAGTTGTAAGTAAATGATAAGCAATCTGTCCTTAGCTGCCAGTGTTCTTTCATAAAACTATCATTTCCTCATTCTGTTTCCTTAGATACTTGTATCTATTTCAAATTTTGATTTTCACTCCTTGATTTAGAGCCTCAAGATGAATCACTGGGGAGCCACTGTTTAAAATATAATCACACATCATGCAATGGCATTTCTGTCAATGGCCCACATATACAATTATGGCCTCATAAGCTCATAATAGAGCTGAAAAATTCCTAATACCTAATGATGCTGTGGCTGTCATAAAACAAATATTACCTTTTCTATGTTTAGATATATTTAGAAACACAAACACTTATGGTATTACAATTGCCTACAGTATTGAGTTGAGTAATATGCTGTATAGGTTTGTAGCCAAGGATCAATAAACTGTACCATATAGCCTAGGTGTGTAGTAGCCTATAACATTTAGGTTTGTATAAGTACACTCTATGATGTTCACACAACACTGAAACTACTTAATGATGCATTTCTCAGAACATATTACCACCAAGTGAATTATGATTGTATGTATGAGATTATTACAAGCTAATTCTTTGAAGTAGTGGAGAGTCAAACTTCCTGAGTTCCAACTTTAACTCCAACCTTTAAGCTGTGGGACCTTGAGCAAGGTACTTAACTCGGGTTTGTCTTCAGTAAGGTTAATAATAGTACCTACCTTGCAAGGTTAAGGATTAAATGCTTTAATGCAAATTTAAATTATCCTGTGTTTGTACATAGTTAAATAATTTAGAAATAAAAACTATTATTAACATCCTGTTTTTCACACATGACTTCTAAGGATGGAATCTTGACAATAAGTTCAGGTCTCTACATCTTAATGGATCTTTTGGGAAGATAGAAACTTCATGTAGGCTTTTATATCTAATCTAATCCAAGATTACTGTGCTCAATGAAAATGGTGCTCAGAAGGTTCAATCTCTCTTCTATGGTCACAGAGCAGATAATCTTTAATTTATTCTTCTCCAGTTCATTCTAGATTTAAGAATCAAAACCAATGATACTTACAATATGTAGTTGTGTTGGTCTCTCTTTTGACAATGGTGAAAGCCCTAAGAGTAAGAAAATAAGCATTATATTTACAAGTGTAACCATGAGATTAAAAAAATCATATCATCAAAAGCATAAGGTAGCCTAAAATGGTTCCCCCATGCCTCTCATTCAGTCTCAAGGTCTGATTTCTAATTACAAGCAACTCCTCAAATCTTACTTACTGTACTCAAAAATTCAAAGTAAAATTTTTCAACATTGTCCAATGCACATTGACAGTTCTGTATGAAATCACATCTCAGTTTCTAGTGCACATGGTATAATCCTGGATCCATTAATAGTGGTCTTAGCTGTTCTTCAGTGTGTATGATTTTACTGCCTTTTCTCCTCTGATTTTAGTGAGAATCCACTGTCTCCAAAAGCTACCTGGGCAAGCTGCAAACCCTATGATTACAGTCATGTCTTATTTTGTTGTTTTTCTCTCTACTGTACTGTGAAGATATTGTGCTTTATACAAATTGAAGGTTTGTGGCAACCCTGTGTTAAGCAAGGCTACTGGCATCATTTTTCCAATAGCATGTGCTCAATTAAAGTTTCTATGTCACATTTTGGTAATTCTCAAAATATTTCAAACTTTTATTATTATTTGTTATGATCTGTGATCAGTAATATTTGATGTTTGCTGTTTTGATGTTACCTTTGTAATTGTTTTGAGACATCACAAACCACACCCACATAATATGGCAAACTTAATAAATGTTATGTGTTTTGACTGCTCCGCCAACTGGCTGTTTCCCCATCTCTCTCCTTCCTTTCAGGTCTCTCAATTCCTTGGAACACAACAATACTAAAATTAGGCCAATTAAAAACCCTACAAGGGCCTCTAAATGTTCAAATGAAAGGGATAATCACACATTTCTTATTTTAAATCAAAAGCCAAAAATAATCTTAGTAAGGAAGGCATGTCAAAAGCTGAGAGGCTAAAAGCAAGCCTTCTTGTGACAAACAATTAACCAAGTTGTGAATGCAAAGGAAAAGCTCCTAAAGGAAATTAAAGTGCTACTCCAGTGAATACACAAGTGATACAAAAGAGAAACAGCCTCATGGTTGATATGGAGTAAGTTCAATGGTCTAGATAGAAGATAAAATCATTCACAACATTACCTTAATACAAAGCCTAATCCCGACAAAGATCTTAACTCTCTTCAATTCTGTGAAGGCTTAGAGAGATGAAGGAGCTGTGGAAGTAAAGTTTGAAGCTAGCAGAGGTGGGTTTATGAGGTTTAAGGAAAGAAGTCATCTTCATAACATAAAAGTGCCAGATGAAGCAGGAAGTGCTGATGTTGAAGCTGCAGCAAGTCATCCAGAAGATTGCAGCTAAGACAATTGATAAAAGTGGCTATAATAAACAACAGATATAGAAAAATATATATTTAAAAAATAGCCTTTTTTTGGAAGAAGATGCCATCTAGGGCTTTCAACACTAGAGAGAAGTCAATGACTGGCTTCAAAGCTTCAAAGGACTGGCTGAAACTCTTGTTAGGGGCTAATGTAGCTGATGACTTTGAGTTAAAGCCAATGCTTATTTACCATTCTGAAAATCCTAGGGCTCCTAAGGATGGGATTAGCATGTTAATTAGCATATCAAGAATTATGCTAAATTATATTTGGCTGTGTTCTATAAATAAAACATAAAAGCCTGAATAACCGCACAGATGTTTACAGCATGGTTTACTAAATATCTTAAGCCCACTGCTGAGACCTATTGCTCAGAAATAAAGATTTACTCCAAATATTACTGCTCATTGACAATGCACATGATCACCCAAAATCTCTGATAGAGATGTATAAGATTAACGTTGTTTTCACTCCTGCTAATACAACATCCCTTCTGTAATCCCTGGATCAAGGAGTAATTTGTACTTTCAAGTGTTATTATTTAAGACATACATCCCATAAGGCTATGGCTGTCATCGATCCTCTATGAATCTGAACAAATTGAAAACCTTCTAGAAAGGATTCAGCATTCTATACACCATCTAGAACATTTGTCATTTGTGGGAAGAGGTCAAAATATCAACATAACATGAGTTTGGAAGAAGCTGATCCCAACCTTCATGGATAATTTTGAGGGGTTTATGACTTTAGTGAAGGAAGTTGTTGCAGACGTTCTGGAAACAGG
The DNA here is from genome assembly GCF_009761245.1 of Sapajus apella. NCBI lineage: Eukaryota > Metazoa > Chordata > Mammalia > Primates > Cebidae > Sapajus > Sapajus apella. Next base: position 323,685 of record NW_022437195.1, read on the forward strand.
AAGATAACTAGAATTAGAAATGGGGTCTGAAAATGTGACTGAATTGTTATAATCTCATGATAACAGTGGAACCAATAAGAAGTTGATTCTTAGAGATGAGCAAGGAAAGTGGTTTCTTGGGATGAAATCTGCTCCTAGTAAAGGTGTTGTAAATATTGAAATGTTTATAAACAAAACAAAAATTTTGTTTTGAAATGACAACAAAAGATTTATACTATTCCACAAACTTAGTTAATAAAGCAGTGGCAAGGATTAAGAGGATTGACTCTAATTTTGAAAGAAGTTCTACTGAGTAAAAAATGCTATCAAACATGTCACATACTACAGAAGAACCTTCCATGAAAAAAAAAGTATCAATCAATGTAGTGTAGAAAACATCATTGTTGTCTTCCTTTCAGAAATTACCACAGCCACTCCAACCTACAACAATTATCACCCTAATTAGTCATTAGCCATGAACATCAAGGCAAGGCCTTACACCAGGGGGAAAAAAAAAAAAAGACATGCTGAAGGTACAGATAATCATTAGCTTTTTTTTTTTTTTTTTTAAATCAATAAAGTATTTCTAATTAAGATATAATGCTATGACACACTTAACAAACTATAGCATAGTGTAAACATAACTTTTATATGCATTAGGAAACTAAAAAAATTGTGTGACTCACTTTCCTATGATATTTCTTTTATTGCAGCAGTCCAGAAGCAACCTCATAATATCTCCATGGCATGCTTGTATTAAGAAAGATGTCTAAATCATTATTTCGACTATCTCAATGGCTTAACAGAGAGGTCAATGAATGTATAGACATCAAATTTGTCATAAGAAATTATAAGTTTAAGTCCATAAAATCATTTTCATTTGATGAAATGGAGAATAAAGAAAGACAAATATTTTATACCTGTCTTCTGAAATAAACAAAAAATTCACCCTGGCATTTTACCAAAATCTACAGAATAGGAAAAAAGAAACAGTAAAAAATTTGATCAATTTTGAAGTTTTTGGTCTTATAACCTGACTTCCTATTTCATCCATAGTAGCCAACCTGAAGGGATTCCGAGTTGCCAAATCTGAGATAATTTGAGCCCTCAATAAATAAATAAATAAGGAGAATAATAAATTATAAAATGTAGAAAAAAAGAGTAGAAAAACCTGAGTCTGTACCAATAGTAATAGATACAAAATAAAAAAATACTATAGAAGCTGGGTCAGGCTACTCCTCACAGAATAATCGATGCTGATTAGCAAACATGGAGAGAGGCAAAAGTTGGATAATCATCACTTGGTAATCATCAAAGTAATTCTTACTTCTAATATGCATCATCAACAGATGCTAAATCTTGGGGAGAAATTTTAGTAGTGAGCAGAATATTTACATAGGTCTAAAGTATCTCTTGACAGATTGCTTATTAGTTGCATGGGAAAAAATTAGTAACTATACTTTGTCAAGGGTGATACCTTGATCAGATGATCAAAGTTAATTTCACCAATGAGGGGCAGATTGACATTGTGTAACTTCTGATGTGATGCCATAAAAACTACATACAGCTATTTATACATAGCATTACACTCTAGCCAGGAATGTAAAATCTAATTATGAAGGAATTAATGAATCTAATTATGAGAAAACATTAGAGAAACTCAAAATGAGTAGTACTTTATTTTAAAAGGTGACTATATACTTCAAAAGTTTCAATGTAATAAAATGTAAGGAACAATTAAACCATACTCTAGATGAAAGTGACATTATAACTAAATGTAGTACATAATCTAAGGCTAGATTCTCACTGGAAGAAAACAATATGTTAAGTAGGACATTATTGGATAAAAAACTGAAATATAGGTAATGGATTTGATAAAAAGTACTACATCAAAGATAATTTGTTTAGTTTGATAACTATCTTCTTACTCTCTTACGTAAGAGTAACCTTATTCTAGCAGGGGGAGGGGGTATTGGGGAGGGATAACATTAGGAGAAATACTTCATGTAGGTATTGGGGAGATGGATGCAGCAAACCACCATGGCATACGTATACCTATGTAACAATCCTGCACGATCTGCACATGTACCCCAGAACTTAAAGTATAACAAAAAATAAAATAAAATAAAAAAGTAACTTTAGGGCCGGGCGCGGTGGCTCAAGCCTGTAATCCCAGCACTTTGGGAGGCCGAGGCGGGTGGATCACGAGGTCAAGAGATCGAGACCGTCCTGGTCAACATGGTGAAACCCCGTCTCTACTAAAAATACAAAAAAAAAAATAAATAAATAAATAAATAAAAAATAAAATAAAAAAAAAAATAAAAATAAAAAAGAGTAACTTTATTCTTACAGAATTCCCTGTATCTAGAAGATATATTGACAAGTTGTCCTTAAGTGGTTCAGATATGGTATTATAGATAGATCAATAGATTAGGTAATTTATTAATTTTCTATTGCTACATAACAAATTACCACAAACTTTATAAGTTAAAACAACAGCTATAGATTCTGACCACATTCTGTAGGTCAGAAATCCAAGCTGGCTGAACTGAGTCTTCTGCTTTTTCTTGCTATGCCAAATCAAGAAGTCAACAAAGCTACCTTCCTTTATGGAGGCTGTGAGAAAGAATTTGCTTTCAGTCTCATTTAGGGTATTTGCAAACATCAGTGTCTTATGGTTGTAGCACTGAGGTCATACTTCTTGCTGGCTATCTATTAGGGAAAGTTCCCTCAGCTCTTTAAAGCCACTCACATTCCTTCACACGTGATCCATATTTAAACTCACAATGATGCATGGGATCCTCACACTTTTAATCTCTGCTCCTTACTTCTACCACATGTTTCTATTAGGAGACTCAAGTGATTAAATCAGACCACAAAGGTAATGGCTGCAGCTTAAAGGTCAACTGATTTGGGCCTTTAAGTACAATTGAAGATCTTTTCATATTAGTACCAGTATCAATGTTTCATTGAATGACCAAAAGCCAGGTATTTGGGGGATAGGAGGTGGGTATCTTTAGAATTCTGCCTACCTTAGAAAGAGAGAGATGAAAGATTAGATGGTTAGGTGGGTGGATGGATAGATGATTGATGATAGATAGATAGATAGATACAAGATCATACATAGACAAAGACTGCCCAATGCTGCTAATTTTATCCATTTTTAAAAAGATATTTGGAGTGCCCTAGGCTTTGAGAGACATTAGAAAAAAATGCATAATATTTGAAATGGATCCAAGTGGACAACTCAATGAATATTCCCATTTGAACTAACTTTAACTTGTAGGAATACTGCCTAAAAAGTCTGTAAGGAAACATGAGGTGCTCCACCAGAGTATGTAAGGTGACAACAGGCAAAGAGCAAGGTCATGGATTTGTGAGAAATCAGCCAGAAATGGTGCCACCTGTGTCTGATAACTGTATAATACAAAAGATTCCAATTTGCATGGGAGGTTGGGATCCCTAAAGAGCCCATTAAACCTTCCAATGAGAAAGAGTTAGTGTTTGGAAATCTTCCTAGTCAGATGGCATGACAGACAGAAAAAGCTTCAGCTATAATAAGTAAATTTGGACATCCTGGTTTCATTTCATCTCTCCTCCCTTTCTGATCCTGAAGGAATTAGAAGTCATATAGTGACTACAGGAAGAAACAAAAGAATTATAAGTTTTGCAGGCTGGAACTGCACATATAACTTTAATGCTTGAAGAGCTACTCTGAATCTTTAAAAGTTAGAGAGATAGCACAGTTTATGGACAGTATTCCTCAATGCAGACAGTAAATGTTTACTCTTATGATTTCCTGCACCTCAAGATCATCTTCTAAACTGGAAAAGGAGAAGTGAAAGTCAACATATTCACACTACTCTCATTCTTTTGATCTGTTTTAATTTTGGTAAGCTGTGTGTTTTGTGGGGAGGTTATGGGTAAGTATCAGATTAATGTGGATCTTGAAGGGTGATATAAGCAAAATATTTATAGTAGAAAATAATTATTATTATTTAATAATGGAATAGAAATTATTGAGGGCTTGGACATGATTCAATCATATCACTCATTTTTTCTTTGCCACTTCTAATCCAAACAACTTTGTAAATTTGGAAGAAAATAAATGCTATAAGAGTAGACAGATAGATAGATAAATAGACAGATATAGATAGATGATAGATAGATAGATAGATAGATAGATAGACAGACAGACAGACAGATAGATACAAAAGAACTCAAACTTCAGAAATTACTAGACCAAATCACTATAATGTTACTTTGGGCCATCTGCCAGATCCACCAAACAATGTTGTTATGGGGAGTAAACTCTGACATACTAATTATTCTTGGTAACTTTAGCATGGTTTTGATTAGCAAGTAAGCTATAAGCCATATAAATCATAATGCAACATTCCTGAGAACATATCCAAAGGTGATAATTTGAAAGAAAGCTAGCCAAAAGAACTATTAGACCTTAGAAAGTGATTATTAGCTATTCTTTGGAATCTGTTTATATTTGGACACATTGTTAGTCATTGCATTTTGAAGAAAATGATGATTCTGAAATGGTTTTCATGCAAGTTCAGTACTCAATTGCAGTTTTATCTTAACTTCCCATTATTAAAAATACGTTAATTTTAGTTCCTAGAAACCTTACTTTAGAATCTCATTTACAAACATTACTCTTTAGTATAGTGGGGTCAGCAGGCATCTGTGGAAGAAAATTCATAGAAAACATCTGAAATAGCATTAAAGTTTCTCAGTATCCTCAAACTGAATTTTGAATTTTTCCCTTTACTATAAAATATTTAAAGTCAATTTATTGGTATTATGTCTATTAATTATGTATAAATGCAGAATTAATTATAAACATGCGAGCAAATATGACAATGCTTCCATTTTGTCTTACAGAACCAGGGAAGTACTTCATACTAAAGACTCAAAATCAGATCTGAAACTATAAAACTACTAAAGGAAAACAAAAGGGAAATACTTTAAGATGGATCTGGGCAAAGGTTTTATGGATAAGACTTTGAAAGCTCAGGAAACAAAAACAAAAATAAACATATGGGACTATATCAAACTAAAAAGCTTCTGCCAGCAAAACAATTAACAGAGCAAAGACACAACATGAAGAATGAGAGAATGTATTTGCAAACTGTTTATTTGACAAGGTTAGTATCCAAAATACAGAAAGAACTAAGACAACTGAAAAGCAAAAAAAACAAATAATGTGATATTTAAATGGGCAAATGATCTAAATAGATATTTCTCAAAAGAAGGCATAAAAATGGTCAAGAAGTATATGGAAGATGCTCAGCATCGCTAATCATCAAGAAAATGCAAATCAAACCATAATTATATATTATCTCACTCCAGTTAATAGGTTATTTAAAAAATAAAAAATAACTAATATTAGCAAGAAAGAGGGAAAAGGAAATTCTTAAATACTTTTGATGGGAATGTAAACCAGTACAGCTATTGTGAAACACAGTATGGAATTTCCTCAAAAACAAAAAATAGAGCTATTGTATGATCTAGTACCCCACAAATGGGTGTTTATCAAAAGGAAAGGAAATCAGTGTATCAAAGGGATACCTACTCCCATGTTAATTATAGTATTCTTCACACTAGTGAATAAATGTGGATCAATGGATGAATGGATAAAGAAAAACTTGCATATAAACACAGTCAGATACTATTCATTCATAAATAATGAAATTCTGTCATTCATGGAAACATTGATTATTCTAGAAAAACATTATGTTAAGTGAAATAAATCAGACATAGAAAGATTAATACTGCATGTTCTCATTCATATGTGGGAGCTAAGAAAATAGAGCTCATAGAAATAGAGTAGAAGTTACTAGAAATTGAGAAGAGAGAGAAGATAGGAAGATGTTCATTAATAGATACAAAATTGTGGCTAGATAATAAGAATAAATTCTAGTGTTCTGTAGTACTGTAGAGTGACTGTAGTTACCAGTGGTTCATTGTATATTTTCAAACAGCTAAAGAAAAGATTGTGAATGATCCCAACACTAAGAAATAATAAATGTTTGTGTTGACAAATTTGTTCATTACATTAACTTGATCATTACATACTGTATACATGTACTGAAATATTACTCTGTAGCTTATAAATATGTACAATAATTACACATGAATTTTAAAAAATTTCAAAGCTATTACAAGGATCACTGGCTATTTAAATTTCTATTCAGGCATTAGCCCATTTTATGCAAAATGTAAACTCACCTATGGTTAAAAAAAATGCAATTTGTTTTTATAGAATATTTAAAGTCAACTTATTGGTATTATGTCTATTAATGGCCAACCAAAATTAAAAGCATTCTGGATTTAAAAGGCATATTTTAAATCACTTCACCCTAATCACTCTGCTGAAATTGTAACCATTGCAACTTAATTTATGTTACTATTCAATGATTATTTTCACTAGAAAAATTCACCATATCAAGATTAGTAGTATCATTTTGAATAGAAATATTCAAGACTGGCACAGGTAGATAAGAAGTCCAATTCAATCATGTAGTCTAGAAGAAAGAAGTTAATGTCAGTAGTCAGGATACTTGAAACTTCAGCCTCTGCTAAGCTAGGGAGCTGTAATTTATGTGCCTCATTTTTCTCATCTCTAAGACAAAAACACCAGTTCTCTTGATCTTCCTCACAGGATGGTTTGAAATATCCCATTAGATCACAGAATAGCATGAGTAAATGCTCACAATATAATCCTAAGTAAAAAGGTTGAAATATAACATTATACACACAATATCATTCCAATTATATAAAAAGGAATGGACACATACATCTGTATAAACACATATGTATAGCTAAGAGACAAGACAGAAGTATTACAATGATTGTCTCTGGGTGATAGATTGTGGCTTTTTTTCTCTTTATAGGGTTAAGAGAATCCAATATTTGAAAATAAGGCAATTGAGTAGTGGACCATAATCTTTCAATGTTACATGCAGACATTGTTTAACAGATTCAGCCAAAGGTTTTTCACTTTGTCATTTAAGTAGATCTCAGTTTGGTTGTAGTAAAAATGTTAGCCCCCAAAATTGTGGTATTGCCTTCTGGAACACAAATCAGTTTTTGATTAAACCTGCCAGTTTTATTCTAACATTCTTTCTATTTATTCCTATAAATATCCAGTTCCTCAAATGTTCTTGTAATAAGCTTTATCATATTACTGGTTTTCTTACTAATTAATTAAATAAAATGTTCACACATGTTCATTTTATAGTTGTATGAGTCATACTTTGAAAAGTATACTTTGGCAGAGCCTTTCCATATTTTCTAAATTCTCATTGTGCCTTTCATAAACCATATTTTTAAATTTTGGATCACCATTGGCATTGTATTTTGAAAATTTAAAAGCATTATATTAAGTGAAACATATTAACATAATGCAGAGGAGGTAATAAGTGGTAATGAAAATGAACTAACGTCTCTCTAAATATTCCAGTACTGCCACATACTAACTGTGGTCTAGGGAGAAAATAATAACAAAAACTTATTTACTGCAATAGGATTAGGTTTTCTCATCTCTAAACTAATAACAATTATACTATTATCACAAATTTCTATATTTAGCACAATATTAACCAGCCCACTGATAGCTCTGTAAATCTTTTTTCTTTCAGATTGCTAATAGCTCTGTAAATCTTATTTCTTTCAGATTGCTACTTTTTTAGGTCCTCATAATACTCAATTCCCAAGCCATTTTAATATAAATATTCCAGGTTCAGCTTATATTAAATATGATAAAACACAGATATTTTAATTCCCTTTATTAGGTCCTGCCAAATTGATAGGCAAACCACCTTGTCCTCTACATTTCAAAAGGAAATCTCTGAGAAAAATTTCAATGTGTTATTCATAAACCCTACAACATATAATTTGGGTCAACTCCAATTCACTAAAGGAGTGTCCACAATGGAAATAAAATAATTAGATAACAAAGGATACATTAAAACATGGTCCTGATGGACAGGTAACCAGAATTTGACAGTAGTTCATACAACAGAACTGAGAGGAAAATAGGTACATAAACTATTTAACAAACCAAAGACTTCTAAATTAGTAGGCCCCAAACACATTTAATCATTGGAATCACACTAGACCCAACACAGACTTACTAAATTAGCATTTATGAGGATAGTGTCAAATAGAACTAGTCTCTATGTACTTCTGTACCTCATCCATATTTTTAATAGTTCCACAATAAGCCTAATTATCAGCCTAGTACTTTAATTGTATTAATCAATCACTGGAAGAATATCACAATGTATTAATACTCTTCAGATTAGAAATGGCACACTATTTCACTCATTCATTCAACAGATATATTTACTTTGTGTCAGGCTTTCTGTCATGTACATGTTTTTCCACTAAACTTTTTTTTATCTTGTGTAATTTTATTTTACTTTTTATTATACTTTAAGTTCTGGGGTACACGTGCACAATGTGCAGGTTTGTTACATAGGTATACAAGTACCACGGTGGTTTGTTGCATCTGTCACCCCAACATCTACATTAGGTATTTTTCCTAATGCTATCCCTCCCCTTGGTATCCCTCCCCTAGCCCCCAGTCCCCTGACAGGCCCTGGTATGTAATGTTCCCCTCCCTGTGTGCATGTGTTCTCACTGTTCAACACCCACTTATGAGTAAGAACATGCGGTGTTTGATTTTCTGTTCTTGTGTCAACCAGCAGAGAATGATGGTTTCCAGCTTTATCCATGTCCCTGTAAAGACATGAACTCATCCTTTTTATGGCTGCATAGTATTTCATGGTGTATATGGGCCACATTTTCTTTATCCAGTCTACCATTGATGGGCATTTGGGTTGGTTCCAAGTCTTTGCTACTGTGAATAGTGCTGCAGTAAACATACATGTGCATGTGTCTTTATAGTAGAATGATTTAAAATCCTTTGGGTATATACCCAGTAATGGGATTGTTGGGCCAAATGGTATTTTTATTTTTAGATCCTTGAGGAATTGCCATGTCACACTGTCTTCCCCAATGGTTGAACTAATTTACACTCCCACTAACAGTGTAAAAGCATTCCTATTTCTACACATCCCCTCCAACACCTGTTGTCTCCTGATTTTTTAAAGATCACCATTCTAACTGGTGATGGTATCTCAATGTGGTATTGATTTGCATTTCTCTAATGACCAGTGATGATGAGCTTTTTTTCATGTTTCTGGCTACATAAATGTCTACTTTTGAGAATTGTCTGTTCCTATCCTTTGCCCACTTTTTGATGGGGTTGTTTTTTTCTTGTAAGTTTATTTAAGTTCCTTGTAGATTCTGGGTATTAGCTCTTTGTCAGATGGGTAGATTGCAAAAAAAAATTTCCCATTCTGTTCGTTGCTGGTTTATTCTAATGATAGTTTCTTTTGCAGTGCAGAAGCTCGTTAGTTTAATTAGATCTCATTTATCTACTTTGGCTTTTGTTGTCATTGCTTTTGGTATTTTAGTTACAAAGTCCTTGCCAGTGCCTATGTCCTCAATGGTATTGCCTAGGTTTTCTTCTAGGGTTTTTATGGTGTTAGGTCTTACATTTAAATCTATAATCCATCTTGAGTTAATTTTTGTATAAGGTGTAAGGAAGGGGTCCAGTTTCAGCTTTCTGAATATGGCTAGCCAGTTTTCCCAACACCATTTATTAAATAGGGAATTCTTTCCCAATTGCTTGTTTTTGTCAGGTTTGTCAAAGATCAGATGGTTGTGGATGTGTGGCATTGCTTCCAAGGTCTCTGTTCTGTTCCATTGATTTATATATCTGTTTTGGTACCAGTGCCATGCTATTTTGATTACTGTAGCCTTGTAGTATAGTTTGAAATCAGGTACCGTGATGCCTCCAGCTTTGTTTTTTGTTTTTTGTTTTTTGTTTGTTGCTTAGAATTGTCTTGGCTATGCAGGCTCTTTTTTGGTTCCATATGAAATTTAAGGTGATTTTTCCCAATTTTGTGAAGAAAGTTGTAGCTTGATGGGGATAGCACTGAATCTATAAGTTACTTTGGGCAGTATGGCCATTTTCATGATATTGATTCCTCCTAACCATGAGCATGGAATGTTTTTCCATCTGTTTGTGTCCTCTCTTATTTCCTTGAGCAGTGATTTGTAGTTCTCCTTGAAGAGGTCCTTCATATCCCTTGTTAGTTGTATTTCTAGGTATTTTATTCTCTTTGTAGCAATTGTGAATGGGAGTTCACTCATGATTTGGCTCTCTGTTTGTTATTCGTGTATAGGAATGCTTGTGATTTTTGCACATTGATTTTGTATGCTGAGACTTTGCTGAAGTTACTTATCAGCTTAAGGAGATTTTGGGCTGAGACAATGGGGTCTTCTAAATATACAATCATGTCATCTGTAAATAGAGACAATTTGACTTCCTCTTTTCCTAATTGAATACTCTTTATTTCTTTTTCTTGCTGACTGCCCTAGCCAGAACTTCCAATATTTCAATTGGAGTGGTGAGAAAGGGCATCCTTGTTTAGTGCCAGTTTTCAAAGAGAATGCTTCCAGATTTGCATATGCTGAGCCAGTCTTGTATCTCAGGAATGAAGCCAACTCGATAGTGATGAATAAGCTTTCTGATGTGCCCTTGGATTTTATTTACCAGTATTTTATTGAGGATTTTTGCATCAATGTTCATCATAGATATTGGCCTGAAATTTTCTTTCTTAGTTGTGTCTCTACCAGGTTTTGGTATCCGGATGATGCTGGTCTCATAAATTAGTTAGGGAGGATTCCCTCTTTTTTATTGTTTGGAATAGTTTCAGAAGGAATGGCATTATCTCCTCTTTGTACCTCTGGTAGAATCTGGCTGTGAACCTTTCTGGTCCTGGACTTTGTTTGGTTCTTAGGCTATTAATTGCTGCCTCAACTTCAGACCTTGTTATTGGTCTATTCAAGGATTCGACTTCTTCCTGGTTTAGTCTTGGGAGGGTGTAAGTTTCCAGGAATTTATCCATTTCTTCTAGATTTTCTGGTTCATTTGCATGAAGGTGTTTACAGTATTCTCTGACGGTAGTTTGTATTTCTGTGGGATTGGTGGTGATGTCCCCTTTATCATTTCTTATTGAACCTATTTAATTCTTCTCTCTTTTCTTCTTTATTCGTCTGGATAGTGGTCTATTTTGTTTATCTTTCAAAAAAACCAGCTCCTGGATTCACTGATTTTTTTGAATGGTTTTTCATATCTGTATGTCCTTCATTTCTGCTCTGATATTAGTTATTTCTTTTCTTCCGCTAGCTTTTCCATTTGTTAGTTTTTGCTCCTCTACCTCCTTTAACCATGATGTTAAGGTGTTAATTTTAGATCTTTCTTCCTTTTGCTTTTGGGCATTTAGTGTTATAAATTTCCCTCTAGTCACTCCTTTAACTGTGTTCCAGAAATTCTCATTTAATCTAAATATACATTTTGTTAATAATTTCTTTGGTACACATGACTAAGGAAAAAATGAATTTTATATTTGTTTTGCTTTATGAAGGATTTTTAGTTGTAATATCTCATTTGAACCTCATTACAAATTTGTGTTTCACGACAAGGCTTATCATTCTCATCTGACAAATAGAGAAATGGATGTTCATAATAATTTAATAGTCAAAGTAGGACTATTACTTATATCTTCCAACACCCGTTCTCATGAAATTTCTAAGAGTTTTCATCTATTTACCAAATTTTTAATCTAAAAAAGGACTACACACTAAAATTTTTTAAATCTACGCACTTAATAACAAATGGTGAGTATGTCTATTAAAGTTTAAAAACACTTTCAATACAAAATAATACATTTGGGTCAAAGAACAAGCATATATATCTCAAAGAATTTAATGTTTGTGTTCTTAAAGTTTTTATTGAAATATTACATATACTTTAACATGTAGAAGAGTACTCAATTTTTACATCTACAGCTCATGTATTTCACAAAGTGAATACAACACCGAGATCCAGACAGATCATTACCAGCAGATCAGCAGCCTTCCTCTTATCATTTTCTAGTCACTGCATCACCAAGGATAGTCACTATCATGACTTCTACTACCATAAACTAGATTTAGAACTTTATGTAAATGAAAGTATAAAATTTATTTGTATATAGTTTCTAAATCTATACTCTACAATATACCTCAAAAGCATTATTTCTTCTAAAAGTAATTTTGTTCATTAACTCTATTCTATATACCCAATATTTAATTTTTTGTAAGCTCTGTCTAGAATTTTCTAAGTTCTAGAAAAAGTCTTAGCCAGCCAAGCTTAATTTTATTGCTCCATAAAGTCAAGACATTGTCCTGCATATTTCTCACCCCTTTACCAGGTATCTACAGAACCAGTGCACCATCTGCTCAAACTAGGGCAGTCCGAACTTTAGACATTCAACTCTGCTTCCCATGTCAATCCCTGTTCCCATTCATCAGACCCTTTTAATTATCTTCTTTAAGTATTTTCCATTTGAGAGTATTTATTTAACAAGGAATTTTATGTCTTAGTCGTAAGATATTAATAATGTGAATATTTTCAACAATATAACAAAGTAACAAAAGTGGCTTAAAGAAAGAAGAATTTCAGCTGCTACCGATTTGTACCTGAAGGGTAGATTTTTTCAGATTTCTCATTCTACCATGAAAATCATTAATAAGCAATCATAAATGATAATAACTCCCATTAGCCTTACATACTTGTTGATTGGTTGCCTGTTGAATAATGTTGCAAAAGCCTAGATCATAACCAAAAACATTCAATCATCTTGTGGTGTTTTAAAATTATATTACATTCAATTGTTTTACTGACTTCAGACATGCTAAAATCTCAGGATATAGGCCATCTGCAAGACTGAAACAGGGTCAAACAAGGAGAGTTATAATTTAAGTTAACATTAAGGTTTTGGTTTAAACAGTTATCTCTCTCCTAAGAGATGACACTCATAATAAAAGAATATAGAGCTATAAGACAGTAAACATAAGTTTAAATTCTGGGTCCAGCTATTTCCATGTGGAAGCATCATGATTTTACAAACCTCACTTTTTAAAAGTGTCAATTGTCAGTAACAGATACACATCTTGTCTATTTTATTTGAGTTCATATCTTTTACTTCTTTTCTATGTTCACAGCTTTAGGCATATATATAGGTTTTATGAATATGTATTTATAATGAAATTATCACATCCTAAAGAGGAAAATTCAAAGAATAAATTCAAATCCAGGCAGCAACTAGACATTTTTTTTTCAAAGAAGTAGTTACACAACATTTTCTGAAAAACTTCAAACCAATTGAATTAGAGACATGAGTGATACTAAAGCCTCAATATTGCATTGGGAAGAAGTGAAGTAGCTGGCCATGTAGGTCTTTGCAATCTTTCACTGAAATAACTCAGATGAGATAAATAAAATAACAAAAAGCTGGTTTATATTTCTATTCCACCAGTCTTTTACTGAATAAAACAGAAAGCACATATTAGTAAATAAAATTTAATACCTGGATTAAAACAACGATTGCTGGTAAAAATTCCTCACATCGTACCAAAATTCTGACAGAATACATTTCTTCCAAGCTTATATCCCTTGCATATGCAAATGCAAATGAACATCAGTGAAGTTGGTGTTAAAGATATTTTACACCAACATCTAAATGACCATAGATGTCTGACTAATAATTTAACTATTATCTTCAAAATATTTTCAATAATTACCGCGCAAATGCAAAATAAAATTCAAACACCACATGCAATAGGTCAGTATATCTTAAGTTTATAAATACAGTTTTAAAGCCTGAAATCAGGTGTATACTGCAATTCTTATTTTAAAAAAGTTGGGAATGTGTTCATGTTTGGAGGTCTGATGACACAGAAAACTGTAAAGGAAATTTTGTCTAGAAGAAAAAAAGTATAAATCTAAATTAAAGTACAGTATCATCTGTAAAAAGTTTCATAAGGAGACAGCAGTTAAAGTAGCATTTATTTCAAACAGAACGCACCAGGTAGAGTCAAACCCCTAAACCAACCATGCCAGAGAAGGAGGAGCTGTCCAAGGTCTTGGTGCTGAGTGTTCCTATATTTCATACTGTAATTTAAACTTTCCTAATGAAAAGCTTTCTTATGTAGACTCACATTTTCAGCATTTAAGGAATCATAAATAGTAATTTAATTATTCTGATGACTTAAGAATATTGCATGAATTATACCCCAAATAATCCTCAACAAAGCAGATTACAGGGCAGTGTAAACAATATCATTGCTATTCTTAATGTAAGAAAAGCACCATAAAGATTCATATATTTAATGGGAATATATGTATGTTTTACTTTGTCTTTGCATATCCATCACATTTTGGGCAACTAGAACTCAAAAATCCCCAAAGCTTTTGTGTGTGTGTGTGTGCGGGGGGGTGTATGTATGCATGCTTTTGTTTTTTGATAAAATATAAATATTAAATCTTTTTACACTTTCTTTGAACATGATTCTTCTTGTAATAAAGTAGTCATAAATACGGAAGTGATTTTCCTATATACTACATTGTCTAGCCAATATACTTAAAAAATAACATGTGGAGAATAAGTAGAAAAAAATTAAAGATATTATCTGCTATCCATTACTTTCAGAGATCATTTTCTGATTATATGCCTGTCACAAAAAGACGTTTTAACAGTGACTCACACAGTGTGCTGATGCCCAGTTATAAAAGCAATTTAATCCACTTCTTGAAAATTACTCAAGTGATTCTGCTAGGTGTACATTTGTTGGTAAAAATAAATGGGAATTGGCAACCTCTCGAAAAATTCAATCACAATGATTATCATACTTCTACACTTTCTTTATTATTCTTCCCACACTCACATGCATAAAATTAAGTGATTCAATTCAATTTGAAAATATCTGAATTTGTGTGTGCTGTTTGCAATATACTGTCTAGTCACTGAAGAGGAGTCAAAGATAAAGTGAATTACATGTCAAGGACTATCTGCATCATCTCAGTGCTGAGATGAGAGAAAAATGCAAGGCAGAGCAAGAATACTGCATTAAAGGAATTCTGTACAAATTACTATCCTCAGGATGTAGAGCTCTTCTCTGTATCATGTCATTATCAGAACCTTGAATTTTTCTATGAAGGAGATGGCATTTTTGTCTTAAGATTATCTGACAGGAGAATAGAGGCCAGGGTAAAGAAAGAAAGTGTAGAGACTGGTTTTAGGGCCTTGAAATATGCTTACATGCATTTTCTCATTTAATGTCTTTACTGTTTTTTAAGGTAATATATTAGTTTGCTATAGCTGCCAAAATAAAGTACCATACACTGGGTTACTTAATAAAAATTTATTTTCTTACAGCTCTGAAAGCTAGAAGCCTGAGATCAAGGTATAGCAGGGTTGGTTTCTTCTAAGACCTCTCCCTTTGGCTTGCATGTAACCATCTTCCTCCAGTGTCTTCATATAATCTTTATGTGTATCTGTATTCTAACCCTCTCTTCTTATGTGGACACCAGTCAGACTGGATTAGAATTCACCCATATGACAATATTTTGCCTTAATTACCTCATTAAACATTCTAACTCCAATATATTATGATGTGCTAAGGGTTAAGAGTTCAACATATAAATTTGAGGGAGGACACAATTCATCCCATAACCAATAAGCACTACTATTATACCTAATTTATATGTATAGAGGATTTGAAAGGTTAAAGATTTGTAATAATGAATACTTTACTTATGATCACAGACCCAGTAAGTAAAGGGCTAAGTACAATATATAACATACCGTAGTATATCTGGCTTCAGTCCTGAAACATAGTCGGGACTTGACAAGTAAGTGCTGGATGAACGAATGAATAATGAAGATACATTTTATGAGTGACTATTATTCCTTACTAAATCTGTCCTCTGATCCCAGGTGACTTAGCAATACCTGATAGGACATTTTTTTTAATGCTGAATAATGAAGCCATAAAGAGTTATACAACATAACAGAGGTTCTGGATCCTTGTCATACTTTTCCATCTAAACACGGTTAAAGAGTTTATATTGAAAATGTGAAAAAAAAAATGAAAACAAGAAAAAACACTCTATTTACTTACTCTACATGGCCTTTCTAAAAAAATTAATTTCCAAGAAGTACTTGTTGTTGACCTCTTTTGAATGATCAGACAGTAAAAACCTTAGAAAAAACACCCAAGGGGACTATTTGAATTCTTGAACAAAGCTTTACTTTCACCTCATATCAAACAAGGCATGAGCAAGAGATCAAGAAAGGCTGGGCTATAAACTGATTCAGTGTTGCTCCAGAGGACAATTTAGAACAAAAGGTAGATTCGACAAGAGGGAAGGTGTTATGAGCATATAAAGAATGTTCTGACCAAGATAGCCTAAACATTCCCCTCACTTGACTAAATTTTGGACAGGTTTTTTCTCCACTGTAGGCCCTTGACTTCCCTTTTCTTAGAACATTTACATTAGAAAATTTGTCATTAAAATTTTTCTCTGCCTCTCTGAAATGTATGTAAATCTCCTCAAAAGACTCTCCATTTTTAAGCTCTGGGGGATGTCTTTCTCAATGACATGGGAGCCTCTGAAATATAATGGAAGTTAGTTTATGTTAAAGTGTTCACGGAAAGGTAGCTGTCTAACTTTAGTGAGTACCTGGCTCTACATTGTACTATTACCTTCTATGAGGAAAATAAGAGAAAATTTACTTTTTCTTCGAGTAACCTCAACTAGAGAACACAGGTAACCTATGTTCCTCTGCAACCTGGCTCTTAAAACCTCTCAAGCCCTTTGTTGAAGCCGAGTTGAATTCAGTCTCTCTTCCTTATTATGATAGTCTTGCATAAAGTCTTCCTTTCTTGTTTAACTTTGCCAGTACAATTTTTCTATGAAAGTTCTAACAATTGAAGCTATCCAATAAATGACAGTGAGCTACATTTTACTGAAAATTTACTGTCTGAAAAACTCTCTTGCATTCCTTTTTTCATCTATCTGTACAATAACCTATAAGATAGAAACTATGATTGTCCTTTTTCATAGATGAGGTAACTGATGCTTAGATTTTTTTAAAAAAGTAATATGCACAATGTTCACATAGTTTCTGAGGCAAATTCATGATAGAGCCAGAATATATGAGGCTCAATCTAACATCATTGAATCAATTTGCAACTTTTCCTCTAACAGCTTAGATTTATCAGGCAAGGGAACATCATGGAAAATTTCTGGAAAGACAACCGGCAATGAGGAAAGTGGTATTCTAGAAGATCAATAAGAAAAAAGAGAAATAGTAGGATGGAGCTGAGCATTTCAAAGGTGCTGCAGTGATGCAGGATTAAGGAAATGGCTGAATCATGATACATGATGCTACCATAAAATTTTGATACATATAATAATGGCATTAATACCTGGCATTGATTGAGTTGTTACAGTATGATGGACAATACTATGTATTTTGCACATACTATTTCATGAAATCTTCAAAAGCATCACTTGCTATAGGTAGTATAATTACCCTTTTTTTGAATTTTTGCAATGTATCACGTACTGTGTTAAGTGATTTATTAAATCATTTTATCTATGCAACAGTCTATAGCGAAACGTACTATTGTTTTTCTATTTTTCTGTATGAGGAAACTGAACCCTAGAGATTGAGCAACTTGTCTAAGGCCACACAGTAAGTGATAAACACAGCATTCAAAACAAGCCTCTCTTAATCAAGAGTCTAGGTATTAACAAACAATCCATGTTTATTCCATTATTGAATATTCATACATTCTTCTGAACTCTACAACTTTTTAAAAATTAGATGTTAAAATGAGACTCTGAAAATGTATAGTGATTTAGCAAATATTTAAACCCAGTCTTGATTATGATAGATAATATAAAAGAATATGAAACCAAATCTGTTTGCCTTTAATGTACCTTACAGAATTCTCTAATCTTCTAGCATTAACAAAAGATTGCTTACAATTAAAAGGCTGAAAGTTCTTTGCACTGTTATTATGTTGAAACATTTGTTAAATTGTATTATATTTGTCACCTGAGAGTTCCGAGATACTATTTACTGATGAGTTCACTAAAGTTAGCAATTGTAACTTGCAAACTTTAAAATGAGAGAATTTTAAAATGAGAGAATTTATTCTAAAATGAGAAAATTTATCAGCAATTGTATGTTGTTATATTGTTTTAATTGATGTAAAATGTAAATGGAATTTACCATTTTAACCAATTTTTTTTTTTTTCAGACAGAGTCTCACTCTGTTGCCAGGCTGGAGTGAAGTGGCATGATCTTGGCTCACTGCAACCTCCACCTCCCAGGTTCAAGCAATTCTTCTGCCTCAGCCTCCCCAAGTAGCTGGGACTACAGGCATGTGCAACCCCATCCAGCTAATTTTTGTATTTTTAACAGACAGGATTTCACTATGTTGGCCAAGATGGTCTCTATCTCTTGACCTCGTGATCCACCCACCTTGACCTCCCAAAGCACTGAGATTTCAGGCATGAGCCACCATGCCTGGCCCACTTTAACCATTTTTAAGTGGCCAGTTCAGTGACATTAAGTACACACATTGCTGTACAACATTGTGCAACAGGATGATACATTACCTTAAAAGGAAGAAATATAATAAGAAATGTCATAGCAAATTAAAATGTTTCATGAAAACATGGATTTAATGTAAAATAAATAAAATAAAAATTAATAAATTATAATGTTTTCCATGTTGTTTTTCCATTAATTAGATTAAGCACTTTCATCTGAGAGTCTGTGATGTCTGTACTAGCTTGATTCAGGTTGCATGGTATCAATAAAAAAAAATCAAACTCTGTAAGTATTTGAAGAGATTTATTCTGAGCCAAATGTGATGACCATGACCATCACACAGCCCCAGGAGGTTCTAAGAACATGTGTTCAAGGTGTTTGTTTCACAGCTTAATTTTATACATTTTGGGGAGATAGAAGTTACAGGCAGACATCAATCCATACAGGTAAGGTATACATTGGTTCAGTCCAGAAAGGTAGAACAACTCAAAGTAGGGGAGCTTCCAGGTCACAGGTGGATTCAAAGATTTTGTGACTGGCAATTGGTTGAAAGAGTTAAGTTATTATCAAAAGAGTTAGAATCAACAGAAAGGTGGGTCTCTGTTAAGATAGGAGGTTTTGAAGATCGAGATTTTTATTATGAAAATGAAGCCCAAACAGCAGACTTTAGAGCTCTTACTAGGCCTGAAAGGGTGCCAGACTTTTAGTTAATTCTCTCCAGGATCAAGGAAAAGACCTGGAAAGGGAAGGGGATTCTCTGCAGAATATTGATTTATCCCACAAAAGTCAGCTTTGCAAGGCCATTTCAAAACATATCAAAGAAATATATTTTGGGGTAAAATAATTTGGTTTCTTTCAGGTCCTGTTTGTTATCTTTCATCTGATGCTATATTAGAGTCAGGTTGGAATTTGGTATCTCATTGCTACAGAGAGTCTGTTTTGTCAGTCTTGAGATCCCTGTTTAATGTTAATGCTGGTCAATTGTTCCTGAACTCTAAAGGAAGAAGGGTACAATGAGGCATGTGGGACCTCCTTTTCCCACATGAACTGGTTTTTCAGGTTAACTTTGGAATGCCCTTAGCCAAGAGGAAGGTTCATTTAGTTGGTTGGGCAACTTAGAATTTTAGTTGTGTTTTATAATGCGTTTGCACTGCCCCTCATCTATTGAACAATGGAATCACTAGAAACTATTATACAGAGTTTCAGCAACAGCGCAAATGAGGAGTCTCAGAGAGAAGGAAAGCTGAAAGATGAAAGGAGCACCCTCCATGAGGAAGGAAAGTACAATCAGCAAAGCTGGGCTAAAGACAGATTCTCATCAGGAAAAGACAATCCTCCTTAGGAACTGTGGTACAGATCTCCATATGCTAGTCAACTTTGACATTTGTTTTCTTTTTTATGGCTAGACTTGGGCTTGTTCAGAACACCATGCTGTGGCAAACAGACTGACACTCCCCTCATTCAGGTGATACTCCCTTCATTCAACTGCATAATACAAAATTGTCATGTTTAGGCCATAACATCTGGTTCTGTTAAATAATATGGAAGTGAGATTCTAAACAAGAAATTATAAAGCTTCTAGATGCTTTCAGGGATGGCGAACATATGCAAGTTTCCACTTAGGCCTCTCAACCAGGGCATACCTCTTGATGGATTCTGCCACTCTGTCTCTTAAACCTGAACTAGGCTTTCACTCCCTAAGAGATAATGGTTATCCTTTAAATGAACTTCATTGGTCATGGGTGCTCTCAATCATGCAATTTTAACCCAACTACACACTAGGCACAATATAGGTAAAAGCAAAATTATATGTTCTAAAATATTTAGACAGTGGTCAAGTTATCATGCAGTATAAAAAATAAAATAAAATCAATCACTTTTTCATCAAACCAGCAGGTTTTTTTCTTACCAATTCTAAGGAAATGTAAAGATATTTACTAATGCTTAATAACTGAATCAAGTGAAAAGGTAAAGCTAACTCAAGAAATTGCCACAAAGATTATGCAAAACATGAGTATCCCATTTATTCAGGGACATTTAATGATCAAAACTAACATCCTGAGTTAATATTATTAGGGGACATATTTAATGGAGGAAAGCAAATGCCTCAAGAGAAATCAACTGTAAAATAATCAGTACTAAAATCTGTACTCTAAGTAAGTGTTCATGCAAAGAGCAGGACTTGGTAATAGGGACCTAAAGCAAATATGTATTTATCAGCAGACATTAACCTGTCTAGGAGACCAAGAAAGGGATCTCAAGTAAATGAATATTGAAATAATAATTTAAGCTAAACTATTTGAGAAAAATTAAGCCTAAGGACAAAAGTCAACACTGCTTTCAGAACAATTTTATAACTTTTATACTTCATTGTATATGAAGACTGCAAAATGTGCATAGTTCTTCAGAGATTAAGTTCAGTAATTTTATAACGTTTTGCTTCATAATATCACGCATTTCAGAAGTCTTCTAAGATTTCATATGTTGACTCCGGGAATAGGTGGATTTTATCTGATTATCAAAATCAACATTATGGATTCATTACTTTTATATTGTACTGAGAAAATATAATTTTAAAAGTCTCATGAAAAATGTTAGCATCCTTTATTAGTACATAGTATCTGGGTATCAGTAAAGTATAAATTGATGTAGTATCTGGCAGAAGCCAAAAATGGCTCAAAGGGATGAATAATCTACTGGAATGTGAAATTTGAAAGAATATACAAACCAAGATAATTCTATAAACACTGAAAAAGGAAGTCTGTGGGTTTCTTCCTAGTCACTGTTAATTCAGGTAACTTGTGTTGACAGTTAAGTGCACATACCTAAGTCAGATTAACTGGGTTTGAATACAGCTAAGCAATCTTACAAAAGTATTTAAAATTTCTCAGCTGGAGTTTTTCCTTTTTAGAGGATAAAAATGATACATCTACCTCATTTGGTTGTTTTAAATGAAGTGAAGTGTTAAAAGCAAGTGGCATAGGTGGGTAAGGTGGCTCATGCCTGTAATCCCAGAACTCTGGGAGGCAGAAGCAGGCAGATGACTTGAGGTCAGGAGTTTGAGACCAGCCTATCCAACATGGTGAAATCTGTCTGTACTAAAAATGCAAAAATTAGCCAAGTGTGGTAACACATGCCTGTAATCCCAGCTAGTCAGGAGACTGAGGCAGGAAAATTGCTTGAACCCAGGAGGTGGAGGTTGCAGTGATCTGAGGTTGTACCACTGCATTTGGCCTGGGCAATAGAGTGAGACTGCACCTCAACAAACAAACAAACAACAACAAAAAGTGCTTGGCATATAATAAAGTGCTAAAAAATTCTAGCTAGTATTTAGCTACTAACCCTACCTATGAGACCACTCCTCTTTCCCTCTTAATCCAGGCAAGCTCACTTCTTATCAGCTTGGCTCTAGGAGTTCTGTCTCTGGTTTTAATACCTTTGCATATAAATGAGCAAACAAATATAATGGAGAGAGAGTTGGAAGCAGGGAGCCTTAGATTGAAAGAAGAGTTGCAAAACTGTAATGCAATTATTGAAGGTAAAAATTTAACTTGTTAAAATACTATTAAACAAAGTGCAGGATGTATTCAGATTTCACCTTTCTTTCTGCTAAAATTCTTTTTATTTTCTAGGATTCAATCCAGGATTCTACACTGCACTTAGTTTTCATATCTCCTTAATCTCCAATCTTAACAGTCCCTTAGCCCTTTCTTCCATATCTTAACATTCATTACTTTGTAGGATGTTCCTCAATTTGAGTTTGTATATCTGTTTTTTTCATTTCTGAAAATTTGCATTATTGGAAAGGATAGCACAGAAGTGATGTTCTCTTCTTAGGCCATTGTATCAAAAGGCAGATAATATTGGTATGTATTATTGGGGATGTGCACCCTGATTATTTTGCTAAGATGTGTCTGCCAGGATTTTCCCCTGGGGACTTGCTCTTTCCCCTTGGCATTAATAAATATTTCAGGGAAGAAAATATCAGACAATGCACATGTCTTATTTCTGCTTTAAATTTCACTCATTTTTTTCAGTTTTTCTGCATGGATCTTGCTTATGGCAATTATTAATGAGGGGTTCTAACAAGGATTTTATATCTTCTTCATTTTATATGTTTATTAATTGAAATTTTTATTAATATTTTTATTTCTCTGCCATTTATTTATTTATATTAATATGGACTCATATATTCTCTGATTTATAATCCATTACTATGCTTATTTCATTGTTCAATGTGCTCCATTTTTGTCCATTGAGCGCTCTTTCAGATTAGTTCCTGTGCCTTTCAAATATGTCTCCAAATTCTTTAGCACTTTCTTGAATTCTGGAAACAAAAGATGCTCCCATACCATCTTGTATTATTCCCTGCCCCAGTCCTGGAATAAACCAGTTCTACAAAGAGTCTTGTTTTTCTTTTTGCTTTCTTTGTTTGTTTATTATAAAAGTTCTAGTGCCTGTATTGATTTCTGGCTCTTTATTCTACAAGCCAAGATCAGAGGTCTAGGTGTGTTAATTGCTACTGATGTGCCATTGCTTTAAGCATTTATAAATATAAGTAGACAGAGCCAGGAAATGTAAGTATGCATTCCAACTTATACACAGATACATATCTACATGTATTTCTAAATATACTTATCTTTATCTATTTATAAAATTATACAATTTTTAAATGAGTCTGTATTGATACTTCTAACTCAGTCTTGCATACGTTTATTCTAGCCTTTCCTGTTCACTTATTTGTAACTTCTTTCACCAGGTATAACTTCCCTATTATTTATATTTACTTCTTGTCATTTCTAGCATAAAAATGAAGACATTGATAATTTCTAGCCCATAGTCCTAAGAAAAATAAATTTACAAACTAAATTTCACTGTTTGTATACATTTCTCTCTTTGGTCTTAACAGTACGCAGTCAAGATACAGCCTCTAAAGTTACTTAGCTCGGTCCCTTTCCTCTCCATCTGCTTAGGTGAGAATATGCAATTAATTTATAATACAATTAGACACATTTGCCACAGTCTGCATATTTCCCCTCCCCAATCTTTTTCAACATCCTGGTTTGGTTTTATTTTTTCAATTGGTAAAAATCACTTTTCGTAGTGGGCAGTTTTATGGGAGTTTTAGCAGATATTATTCACCTCTCAGTCTCATTACCCCTGAAATTTTCTCATGCTACACCATTATAGAAACTACTTTTCCCATTTCCAATTTCTGGCAACCACTGATCTGTCTTCCTCTCTACAGTTTTATCTTTTTTGGTGAAATCAAGCAGTATGTTGTCTTCAAGATGGCTTTTTTTTCTTGGCAAAATACATCTAAGATTTATTCATGTTCATATGTGAATCAATAGCTCTTTTATTTTTCTTTTTAAGTCGTATTTCATTGTATGGTATGTTTACCTTGGAAAAAAAAATAAAAATAAAAATCAGCCCATAAGGTCCAGGAACTGATCTGATGTTCCCAGTTAGGCCTCGATGTTATTACAAACCAATCTGTGTTTATAGCTAAGCCGCATTGTTCCCTTGTTGGACATAAACAATCTCACAGAATATCCACTTCAGACAAAGCTATTCTTCAATCCTCAAAATACAAAGCATCCCAGCCTCTCCTTAAATAAGTAACTTCCAATTTTTTACCAACTTTAGTTTTAACCACACTTATGTCTGCTTTCCCAATAGTTTAGATGTATTGAAATATTCAGTAATAGAATTGCTCCCAGTTTCTTACTACACCCTCAGCAGAATGAACTGCTGCTTCCTTAGACCCTCTCCAAAATTACCCAACCAAATAACAAATTACATAATTAGTTCTTTTTAACACTATCTTACCGAGTTACCTAACAGTTTCCTTCGGTGAGCATTCTCCCTTACTTCAATGAATAAAAAACCCAACTTGTACATGTACAAGTATGTTCTACTAGGCCTGGGCTATAGAACATTGATAGTCTATCACTGATTGAAGGTCATCTAGATTCCCAGTTTTCACTGGTTATGAATAAAGTTTCTACAACCATTGGCATAGAAGATTTTGCATGTTTCCACTTCTCTTGAGTAGAACACTCAGATGTATTGCTGGCTTGTATGGGACCACAGATATCATAAATAGCTAAAGCAATAGTGAGCAGAAAGAAAAAAGTTGTAGGCATCAGACTACTTGATTTTAAATTACACTACCAAGCTATAGTAGAAACAATAGCATGGTACTGGCGTAAAAACAAATTCATAGACCAATAGAACCAAGTAGAGAACCAATAAATAAATAAAAGCATGTACAGCCAACTGAGTTTTGACAAAAATGCCAACAATATACATTGGGGAAAGGGCGCTCTCTTTAATAAATAGTGCTGTGAAAACTGGATAGCCATACGCAGAAGAAAAAACTTAGATCTCCATTTTTTACCACAAAGAAAAATCAACTCAAAATGGATTAAAGGCTAAAACGTAATGCCAAGCTGCAAAACCACTAAAAGAAAACCTTGGGGAAACACTTCAGGACATTGATCTAGACATAATTTTTTTAGGTAAGACCTCAAAAACACAGGCAACAAAAGCCAAAACAGACAAGTGTCATTACATCAAGCTAAAAAGTTTCTGCAAAAAAGAGAAAAGTAATCAACAAAGTTAAGAGATAACCTACAGAATGAGAGAAAAACTACAAACTATTCATTTGATAAGAAATTAATAACAAGAATATATACACAACTCAATTGAATAGCCAATAAACAAACAATTTGAGTCCTTCAGATATTCTAGATACAGGTACCAGTCTGAAATGTGAGTTGCAAATATTTTCTCCTACTTCATGGCTTATCTTTTCATTGTCTTACACATGTGTGTTTACCTTCTCCTTGCACGTTTCTGAATAGTTGTTATTCAATACTAAAAACAATCTTAACCAAAGAATTAGAATTGAGACCTAGAGTAAGAAAATAAGAATGAAGATTAGAGAAAAATGATTAATAAATTAAGAGAAATGCTTTTCACATTGATTATTAAAGATTGTGATTAATTCAACTCTCAATGCCTGAAGTCCAATAACCATCACCAACACAACACAACACTACAACATACCAATGGCCTTCAATGGCTTTCTATTTCTCTTAGATTAGAATCCAAATCCATAGCATGCCTAGGTCCTGCTAGCTTCTTTGACCTCATTATTGGTTTACCGCCCTTTGTCACTATGTACAGATATATTATCTTTAAATCTGTTTCTCTTACATACAGATACTTTCTGCCTAAGGACCTTTACTCTGACCTGTTGCTGTGCCTAGAAGGCTATGTCTCCCTGCTGACTTCCTGTCATTGAATTGACAACACAAATACTACCTCTTCAGATCCACCTTTCTTGACATCAAAATAAAAAGGACCTGTTCCCACTTTTCATTCTTTTTCACATCACTTTGCCTTGCTAACTTTACAGTACATACCATCATTTGGAATCACCTTGATCCTTTGGTGGCCTTTTTATTGTCTTGTTCTCTGTCACCCCAGTCACTAAAATGAAAGCCCCTTAACATTGTAGAAACATGCCTGTCTGAATCACAGCTGTAATCCAAGGACAGAACTCTAGGTAATAAACACTCAGTAAATTATTTAAATATATTTATTTTAATAGGTTTTGAGGTACAAGTGGTTTTTGGTTACATGGATGAAATTACATAGTATTGAATTCTGAGATTTTAGTGCACCCATCACCCAAGTAGTGTACATTGTACTCAGTATGTAGTTTCCAAATGACTGAATGAATAATGAGGTGATAAAAATACTCATTAGAAGGCTGCTGTGTGTGCCTAATATTATGGGTAGAACTCTAATTAATATATTAGAACATGAATATATTAGTGTTTACTAAAAATTAGTGAGCATCTACATCCAAAAATTTCTTTGTTCATTTACAGTTGTTAAAGTAATAATCTTTTAAGTAGTTAAATAAATAACAAGGATCAAGACCAGTTTAAAGATTGCCAGCATAGGCATGTAATAACATCTTGCTACCTGATTTAAGTCCTAACTTTAACCAATGCATACATGTGTTTTAGGTGCATTTTACCTCTTTGGAGCATTAAGGTCACTATTTCTCACATATTTTTTGCAGCTGTTCTAGTACAAGAAGACTTAAAATTTTCTTAACTTGAGGCAGTTGGTTAACAGTTCATGAAAAACATAACAGGACTGCAATTGAAATGTATTCTTTTGAATCAAGAAGTTGAATATTTGTCAGCACTAAAACAAATACTTTCTTTAAAACACACAATTTAGAAAATATTTTAAAAGGCTTTCTATTAGGTTTTAATGAATTCATTTTTACATCATAAAGTTGACATATGGTCAACATTTGTTCTAAGAAATATAACATTTGTAAAACGTGTGTGTGTGTGTTTGTGTATGTGTGTGTGTGTGTGTGTATGAAATGAAAGCTTCCAGCATATATTGGTCATTGTACTTGGCACTAGAATTATAACAGACAAACAACATGGTTCCTGTATTCATGGAGCTTAGGGTTTAGGGTAGAAAATTATAAACATTCATTTGTCATATAGTCTATTTAATAGGCAATTACAGCAGCCTGGTAACTGCTATAACTAAGTCCTGTAGAAGCACAAAAAAGGGGACACTCATTCTCTACTGGCAGTGAATGGCAGGGCAGAGAGTGATCACGGCTTGCTTCCTGACAGAAGCCATGGCTAAGTTAACACTAGGCAAAATGTTTGAGTAAAAATCAGCTAGGTAGCCATGGGTGCAGGCAGGCCAGGTGAGGGATTTGGCAGCTAACAGGGTTTGAAAAGGAGGGAATGAAAGGCCAACAGGAGAACTGAAAATACCTCAGCATAACCAGAAAATGGCTCCATATGATTAGGTATATTACATCTATTATTTGAGTTTAATCACTCCAGTTTATAGAATTATTATTTTATATGAAAATGATTTTATTAGTGAGCATAACTGCGATCTTATTCCTTTCAATGTCCAAGTCTCTACAAAACTTGTTGCTAAGGGGTGTTTAGACACTTGTTGGTTACAATCCTACTGAATAGAGTGCTCACTTGCCAAATTAAGTGGTAACTTCATCAGCTCTGATAGCGTATTTTTCCAAGTATTTGATTTACTAAAGCAAAGTGGCTTAGGGGCTTATCAAAATAGATTGCTTAATCACACAATATATTAAAAATATTTACATAGTAAAATATTGTTCATGTTAAACTACACTGAAAGAATAAACTTTCACTTACAGGCACAATTCATTCGACCTTTTTGAAAAAAATGTTTTAAATACACAAAATAGACGAATAACTTTGAATTAGATCAATAACTTGGAGAAACTGCAGAGATGAGAAAAATGTAAAATTCTTGCTCAGAGTTTTCAGTGATAACTGCTGGGTGCTTTTATTTTTTCCTTATATTGAAAAGGAGACAGTGATTGTTTCCTGAAAGCCAAAGAGAATACATGAAGGAAATAGATTTGATCCAGAAAGAGAACAGTGCTCAAATGGATTTGACATTTTTGACCTTTAGTAGAGTACCCTGCCTTGGTCTTTGTTGTGAGCACATAAGAGGTACTGGAGTCCAAAATCCTGTAAGTGGCAGGAGGAGTAGGCCTGGGGGTTCCTGCTTGGTAACCAGAGATAATGACACAGGGAAGGCAGAGTAGACCCACTGTGTCTCAAGTGAGGTATTCTAGGTAAAATGAGATTTTAAAAGGAAATAAGAACATGATTACTGCCTTAGTCTGTTTCTACCGCTATAACAGAATACTGAGCCTGGGTAATTTATAAAGAACAAAGATTTATTTCTTACAGTTTTGGACACTGAAAAGTCGAAGGTCGGGAAGCCTGCTATCTGGTGAGGGCCCTCTTCCTGTGTCATTCCATGGTGGAAGGCAGAAGGGCAAGAGAGCAAGCATGCAAGAGAGAAGGAAGGAAACTAAACTCATTTGTTTATCATAACCCAATCCCCTACTAATGTCTTTGATCCATTTATGAACACAGAGCCCTCCCTGGTGAACCTAATCACCTCTTAAAAGTCCCATGTCTCAACATTTTTGATTGGGGATTAAGTTTCCAACACATGGACTTTGGGGGCACATTCAAACCATAGAAATTTTATAACCTGGCTATGTATCTTCTGAGATATTTAGAAAAAAATACATGTGATAATATATTTATAAAATGTGGACTACTACTAAGAGAAAATCTTCAAGTTCAAAGAACCTCAAGTTCTTTTGGACAGGTTATTACAAATGAGATGTCAGGGTTTTGTGTTTTTATTGATGGAGTCACTTATTTGAAATCAGACCAGGTCAGCAACCACTGGCTGTTATTACTATCTGATAGTTGTAACTGATCTTATGAATTGTGGCTACACCTGCCATGTTCTTCTCAGCAGAGACATTGAAGAAACGCCATATGGTAGGACAGAATGACACTAAATTAGAGGTAAAGAGACTCAGGTTTTGGGGTTCCTACTCTACTGCAAATTAGCTGTTTGTCCTCAGGTAAGTCACCTAAATTGCATGAACTCTTGCTTAAACTCTGAAATGAGAGAGCTTTCCAGATCTACAAGCTTATTATTCAAAAATTAGACCTCGAATTATACTACTTTGATCACCAATAGCACAGTGGAAGAATTAATTAAAATCACAAACTAAAGGACATATCATTTCTCTCTCTATCAAATAGGTTGTTCAGGGAAGAGAGTTAAAGAAAAGAATGAACTCAGAGTCAAACACAATTTGAAATAACAAAGCTGCCTGTGGCAAATGATTTAATTGTCAGCAGGGCTGTCTGACAAGCTGAGTTGAAGAATAATGAAAGCCCCCTGGTTCTAAAACTTCATCATTGGGATTTTCAGCATTCAATGAATTGAGCCTAGCCACAGTTATAATTCAACAAGGCTGCAAATGGATGACCTATCCAACACATGCTCTTCTCACTTATATCAGTCCAGTACATCAGTGTGGACAAGTGCTCAACCCAGAATAAGCCTTAAACCTTTACTCAGGAAAAGAAGGAGGGCCACCTTTAATCTGCTATTTTTCATAGCAGATGATCGTTGATTGAATGTCCCTCTCTCTTTTTTTTCATCTCACTTTCTTCCAACCAGTTAGTTCAGCTTTCTAATTAAAACAACTTTTTTAGTCAGTGCCTGTAAAAGTTATCTACTTAAAGTGGTTTTGATTCACCACTTTGAGTCTACTTTGTATTATGCATACTTATTCTCATTTTAATGCCAGGACTGTTATCCTCTTGCTTAATATTATTCAGTGCTTCCCCTTAACAATTCTTTATCTGTTTATTAATTCAAATATTTAGGTGCCTAGTATGCGTCATACTTTAGGTATAGAACAATAAATAAAATAGATACAGCCTTTACTAATTTTACAATACAATGTGAGACACAAACAAGTGATTATTAAAATAAAATGTCGGATTGAAATAGAGAGCAAATGCATACAGAAAGAGCACCTGACCTCAACCTATGGGGTGAGAAAAGCTCTGCAGAAGTAGTAATCTTACTTAATGGATAGACAAGGGAAAAGGCAAAGAAAAAAGGGTATGCAAAGTATATGCAAAGCCTCGAAAGTCCAAATGATTATGGCATGTTATTTCAGTCTGATGAGAATGAGAGTAGAAGAGATTTGGTTAGGAGTTAGGCTAAAGAAAAACAGAAACTAGATTGAAAAGGAATTTATAAGCCACACTTAGTAGTGTGGGCTTAAATCTTAGCAGGTAGAAATCCATAAAATATATTTCTAAACAAGGTGGTAGAATTATTATATTTGCATTTTATTAAAACAATTAATCTGGCTAAGGTAGGGGAGAGAGAGGAAGAAAAAAAAAAATAAACAGTAAAAAGTCCAGTCAACAGACTATCCTATTGTCAAGAAGAGAAGAGACATAGAAGGCATCTCAATGCACTCAGCAAGTAAGGTAAGCTTGAGAGGAGGGGGTAAAGGAGTTAAGAATAATTCCCAGGTTCTGTGATAGATGGTGCCAACATTTACGTAGATGGGGAATATTGGAGTGGGGCTGCACTGGGGAGTTAGGGAATCAGGGGAAGACTGGGAGCTCATGATCTCAATCTTAGGTTAAGCATTAAGCATCTTGTGGGAAATTTTGATGAGCATGACAAAAAAGCAGGATACCAATTTCTATCCAACAATTTTCTGAGAAGCTGCTGTGCATCGCACACTCTATACTGGGCCTTGTGGATGCAGTACAGAATAAGGCATACTTTTTTTATGTACCCTCTTGATTCTTACCATCCATGAAGGAATACAGAAGCAAACACAACTAATTATAAGTATATTGATAAATGCTATAAAAGGGCAGTATGAAAAGGTACAGGTCAGAAATACAAATACCTATCACATGTTCTCACTCATGTGTAGAAGCTAAAAAATTTGATCTCATGGAGGTAGAGAACAGAACGATAGATACCAGAGGTTGAGTGGGGTGCTGGGGGAGGCGATGAAGACAGATGAGTTAATGGTTACAAATGTACAATTAGATAGAAAGAATACTTTCTATTATTTGATAAAAAAGTAGAGTGACTATGGCTAACAACAATATATTGTATATTTCAAAACAGCTAGAACAGTGAATTTGAAATGTTCCCAACACAGGGAAATAATGAATGCTTGAGGTGATGGATATTCTAAATACCCTGACTTGATCATTACATATTCTATGCATGTAACAAAATGTCACATGTATCCCATGAAAATGTACAAATATTATATATAAATAAAAATAAATTTAAAATTAAATCAATAAATGAAAAGGTACAGGGAATGTAATATACCTTGAAGGTGTTAAAATACTTCCTAAAAAATTGGTATAAAAGAAAAAAGTATTATATCTGAAAAGAGATGCCTGATCTATAAATAAATGGCAGGCCTACTTTACATTTATTTTCATAATATGATATATAAAACTATTGAGATATTAAGTTTTGAAAGATGATATGGTTTGGATTTGTGTCCTCTCCCAAATCTCATGTCACAGTGTTATCCCCAATGTTGGAGGAGGGGTGTGGTGGGAAATGACTGGATCAAGGAGGCAGATTTCCCTGCTTGCTGTTCTCATAATAGCAATTGAGTTTTGAGATCTAGTTGTTTAAATGTGTAGCACCTTCCCTTCTTTGTCTTACTCCTGCTTCAGCAATGTAGGATGAGCTTGCTTCCCCTTCCCCTTCCTCCATAATTGTAAGTTTCCTGGCCTCTCCAGTAATGCTTCCTGTACAGCTTGCTGAACCATGAGCCAATTAAACCTCTTTTCTTTATAAATTACCCAATCTCATATAGTTATTTATAGAAGTACAAGGAAGGACTAATACAAGATGCTATACTTCTTAAGCTTTGTAATGAGAATCCAAAAGATATGTTCATAAGCAAATTTTATTTTTGTAATTTACTTTTTTACTAAGGTTTTTATGCATGAAATATATTATTGAATAACTTCTATGAGCCATTAGTACAGTTGTGATGGACTATCAAAAATGTGATTTTAAGCGATGGAAGATGAGATTTATTGAAACTAAATGATTTTAGTTTTGACTTAGAATTTATGTTGTTGGCCTTGATCAGACAGTATAGCGTTAGAGAAAGTTTATGATCTAGTAATTTTTCATGGTCATTCATAGCTCTGCCACAGAAAAACTGATTTATAAAAGCTTTCCTAATAAGCCCATGCTACTTTAACAGTGTTTTAACCTGTTTTAAACTTGTATCCACCTCACACTATTGGCTAATGTTGTTTTAGTTGCATAATGGTCAGATATTTAAAATATAACTTGTTCTCCTACATTCCTTACTAATTTCATCATTGATTTTGGAAAATGCATTAACAGTGGTTAGTATGAAGGGATGAACTTAATTGTACTATCAATATTCATGTGGAAGTCTAATAATAAAAGACAATAAGGAGTGTAACTAAAGGGGCATGAAGTTTTCGAACTTTTCCTCCCTATTCAGTGCTCATTACAATATCAAGGCAAAATGAAGACTTTGATTTGTTGGTTGATATCCCAGCTAATTAACTGTAATTCCTTTATTAAAAAGTAGGCATAAGTAGTTTAAATCAGTTATAGAATCTCTATAATCAGGCTGGGGACAATGAGGAAGATGAAGATTTCATTTTTCCACATATATTATGCAGATGAATGATGTTCAGCATTTAGCAGCTTATTTCTCTAACCATAGGATTGGAGAGATTTCTATTTTTGTCACCTGCCTGATTTAAATTTTATGCAATGAACTTATGCTTCTTTCATAAACAGGAAAGAATTAATTCAATTACGGTTCCTTCTCTATCTTAGCATATATAAATATTTCAACAGACTCAAATTATCTACAAGTCTTTTAAGGTTATTATAATGTTAATAAATTTCTAGGGAGCAGCATATTACTTTTTTAAGAGTTTAAAATTATTACCTGGACAGAGCTACCACGACTAATATAAATGAAATAAAAAGTACTTGGAAGCATTATTAACAGAATTTTTTACCTTGGGGAAAAAAGTGCCACAGACAATAAATTAAATGGTAGTCTCCATTATGATGCAGTTATTGGTATTAGAACTCTCCATTTGACTGCACACTCTAAAATTTTGCTTGTGTTCTAAAATGTGATACATTATCTGGATATGAGACTCAGCCAACTGTGCAAAGGAACAGACAATGTACTTAAAAACTCTTGATTAACAGAAATGGTCTCTATTTTCAGAAGGGACAGAATTCAGAATGACAACAGCATAGTTTGTACATTTATAAGAATAATGTTAAGTTGTACTATTTTAGTGAACTTACAAAGTTCCAATCATTGTCCTCAGCATAGCTTTCTCATCTTGTAGATGTAGAAACTAAAGGATAGGATAAAAGTATAGGATAAAAGAAAAAGTTTCTCAAATCATTAAAGAGCACAGAAAGAATTGGGACCAAGCATATCTAATAATTCTAGACTCTATCATCTGAACTACTCTTATTAGTTAATAGTAATTAACTATTCATTAGAATTTATATGAGGTCTTGGTGGATAAAAGAAAGGTAAGCTTTATTTACCATTATTTGTGATAAAAATCCATTCATAATTGAATTGGTACAATTTCAGTGACTGTTAAACCAGATATCTAAAAATAGCTGATAAAATATTGAGCAGATTCTCTATAATTTATATGTCACATATACATGTGTTCAAAGTCAATCAATTGCTTTGCTTCCTAACTAGTTCATAATCCCTGAGTGCTCCAATATTTTCACATTTCTTGATTACAGAATAATTCAAACCAGAAGTTCTTAAAATTCCTTTGGAAATAAACTCATTTTAAAAGTTATATAAAACTCTGGGTCTGCTCCATTAATCCTTAAATGCCCATGCAAACAACAACAAACACAAGTGTTCACCGACTATTTAAATGGTTCACTGGTTTCCTGAAACTAGAGACTTGGTTTTCTCAGGACACTCCTGGTGTATGGCCGTTGCCAGTGTGCCAAATGACTGTAATAGTACCGTGATTAAAACAGTAACTCATATGAACTCTCTATCTAAAAATGACTTATATTTAAAATATGTATCCATTCTTAACTTTCCTTTTATACTTAATTTTCTTTATTTTTAATTTTTGTGGGTACACAGTGGGTGTGTATATTTATGGTATATATAAAATGTTTTAATATAGGCATGCAATGTAAAATAAGCACATCATGGAGAATGGGGTATCCGTTCCCTCAAGTATTTATCCTTTGAGTTACAGTCAGTCCCATAACACACTTTGCATTATTTTAATAAATACAATTACATAACTACTGATGATAGTCACCCTGATTCAGTGTGAAATAGGTTTTAATCATTTTTTTTCTATTTTTTGTACCAATTAAGTGGTCCCCCTCTACCCCTTTCCACCCTCCCATTACTCTTCCCCATATCTGGTAATCATCCTATGTCCATGAGTTCAATTATTTTGATTTTTAGATCCCACAATTAAGTGAGAACATACAATGTTTATTTTTCTCTGGCTTATTTCAGTTAAAATAATGATCTCCAGCTCCATCCATGTTGTTACAAATGACTGGATCTCGTTCTCTTTTATGGCTGCATATCCATTCATCTGTTGATAGACATTTAGGTTGCTTCCAAATCTTAGCTATTGTAAACAGTGCTGAAACAAACATAGGAGTACAGATATCTCTTAGCTATACTAATTTCCTTTCTTTGGGTTATATGCCACGTAGTGGGATTGCTGGAACATATGGAAGTTCAATTTATAGATTTTTGAAGAACCTCCAAACTGTTCTCCATAGTGGTTGTACTAATTCACATTCCCACCAGCAATGTGCAAGTGTTCTCTTTTTCCGACATTTTCAGCAATATTTGTTATTGCCTGTCTTAAGTCATTTTAACTGAAGTGAGATTATATCTCATTGTGGTTTTGATTTGCACTTCTCTGATGATCAGTGATGTTAAGCATGTTTTCACATGCATGTTTACCAGTTGTATGTCTTCTTTTGAGAGATGTCTACTCAAATTTTCTGCCCATTTTCTTATTGTATTACTAGATTTTTCTCTTGTAGAGTTGTTTGGGCTCCTTATATAATCTGGTTAATCCCTTGTCATGTGTGTGGTTTGCAAATATTTTCTTTCATTCTTAGGGTTGTCTCTTCACTTTATTGATTGTATACTTTGCTGTACAGGAGGTTTTTAACTTGATATGATACCTTTTATCCATTTTTGCCTTTGTTTCCTATGCTGGTGAGGTACTCCTCAAGAATTTTTTGCCCAGACAAATATCCTGGAGATTTTCTTCAGTGTTTTCTTGTAGGAGTTTCACAGTTAGATATCTTAGATTTATAATCCATTTTGATTTTGTTTTTGTAGATTGCAAGGGACAGCAGTCTAGTTTTATTCTTCTGTATATGGATATCCAGTTTTCTCAACACTATTTATTGAAGGAACTCTCTTTTCCCCAGTGAATGTTCTTGGCAACTTTGACAAAAATGAATCCACTATAGGTGTGTGGATTTGTTTCTGGGTTGTGTATTTTATTCCATTGGTCTTTGTGTCTGTTTTTATACTAGTATCATGCTGTTTTAGTTACTATAGCTCTGTAGTATCATTTGAAGTCAGTTAATATGATTCCTCCAGTTTTGTTCTTTTTCCTTAGTATAGAGTTGGCTATTCTGGGTCTTTTGTAGTTCCATATAAATTTTAGAATTATTTTTTCTATTTCTGTAACAAAGTCATTGGTATTTTGATAGGTATTGATTTGAATTGTTATTGCTCTAGGTAGTATGGACATGTTAGCAATATTAATTCTTCCAATCCATGAACATAAAGTATTTTTTTATATTTTTGGTGTCCTCTTCAATTTTCTATTTCTTTCATCAATGTTTTAGAGTTTTCATTATAGATATTTACCTTTGTAAGATGCATACTTTGTAAAAATTTTCTCCCAATCTGTAGGTCGTCTGTTCAATCTGTTGATAGTTTCCTTTGATGTGCAGAAGCTATTTAGTCTGATTAAATCTCATTTGTCAGTTTTTACTTCAGGGCAATTGTTTTGGAATCTTCATCATAAAATATTTTCTCATTACTATGTCTAGAATGGTATTACCTAGTTTGTCTTTCAGGGTTTTTATAGTTTAGGGCTTTACATTGAAGTCTTTAATCAATTTTGAGTTGATTGTTGTATATTATATAAGGAAAAGGTCCAGTTTCAATCATCTTCATATGGCTAGCCAGTTATCCCAGCACCATTTGTTAAATAGGGAATTATTTCCCCATTACCTGTTTTTGTCAGGTTTGTCAAAAACCCTTATTTCTGGGTTCTCCATTCTGTTCCATTGGTCTATGCATCTGTTTTTGAAACAGTACCATGCTGTTTTGGTTACTGTAGCCCTGTGAAGCCTCCAGCTTTGTTGTTTTTTCTTAGGATTATCCTGCTTATTCAGGCTCTTTTTTGGTTCCATATGAATTTTAAAATAGTTTTTTTCTAATTCTGTGAAGAATGGAAGAATGTAAATCATAGTTTAATAGGAATAAGATTCAATCTACAAATTGCTTTGGGCAGTATACCCATTTTAATATTGATTCTTTCTATCCATGAGAGTGGGATGTTTTCCCATTTGTTTGCCATCTCTCATCTCTTTGAGCAGTGTTTTTGGTTCTCCTTGAAGAGACTTTCACTTTCTTGGTTAGCTGTATTACTAGGTATTTTATTTTTTTGTGACAATTGTGAATAGGACTGTGCTCCTGATTTGACTCTCAGCTTGACTGTTTTTGGCATAAAGGAATGGTTCCTTTTAAAACAAACAATAATTGGGCATTTAGATAACACAAAGCAAAATTTTCACTTTTACTATATATTTATAATTGTGTAGAAACACATTTACAGATAAATACACATATACGTGTATTTATATAGGAATGTGTAGTGTTTCACAGACCTTGACTTAGAAAAATCAGCTATTATATTATTCTGTCAATTATAAATGTTACTACTTATCTTAATTATAGCAAAAAGCACTCAAACACACTTGATCTAACCAATTTTCTAAAGGACAAAACCCTACTTTGAATACAACAGAAAAATCAATAACTTATTTTCTGTAACCCAAACTTACTTTGGAAAAACTTATAACAAGAAAAACAAAACAGGAAAAAAATGTCTAAATGTCTGTATAGAATTTGGAAATAACTATTTTCAATTCCACAGGGAAATGGCCCTATATATTCTAAAGGTGATTTTAAATAATAAATATATTTCCCTCAAAATAACCTAACAAATTTAAGATTATTATTTTCTCTAAAAATAATAATTCCTTGAATTTTCATCATGACATATGGCTTCATTTAATGTGTTATATTCTTCAGCATTTTTTCAACTTTTTTCATCAGGTTTCTACAGTGAAAAATTCAATCAAGTTTCAGTGCACTAATCAAATTCTCTCCTGTTGTTATGATTTTACCTTGTTCTCAGATGTACTCTCATTTCAACTAATTCTCTGCATAAGAAAATTCCACCTTTTCTATCAATATATTTGTATTTAATCATAAACAATCATGTCATTGTTTGGCTTGGCAATAATCAAAAATGAAATGTAGTTCATTTTTAAGCCTCTTATAAAAACAGAATAAAAACTTGAGTTAATCTTCAAAATAAGATTTAAACATTTCTAGAGCACACTGTTTATACTTTTCTTCTTTTAAATGGGACAAAATGACATTTTAGACAAAATATACATGTTTTTCCTATCCAGAGCAATTTCAAAAACATTCTAATGCCTCCTACCTATCCCTCCCCCACACACACACTCATTCCTTTGGAAGATTTGTCTCTCCTCCCCAACCATGTTCATGTTATTCTGCTAAGGATCTTAATTATTGTATCACACTCACTAGCAATGGTAATAGTTTTAGAGTTTGCACTTATGTCTCAAGCCAGGCTATTCAGACCTTTGACCCACATTTTTATGTATTGAATCTAAGAACAATACCTCCCTCCTCTAGGACAGATGAACTGTAAAAACACCAGCCTGGAGCTGACTGAATCAATTTCTTTTCTTTCTCATTCTTTGTATAGGAATTGCCTACCCATTTGTTTTGGTTTGTTTGTTTGAGGTGGAGTCTTGGTTTGTTGTCCAGGTTTGTTTGTTTGCTTGTTTGAGGACAAGTCTTGCTCTTATGCTAGGCTAGAGTGTAGTGATGCAATCTCGGCTTACTGCAACTTCCACCTCCCGGGTTCAAGTGATTCTCCTGCCTCAGCCTCCAGAGTAGCTGGGATTACAGGCATGTACCACCTGTAAGTTTTTGTATTTTTAGGAGAGAAGAGGTTTCACTATGTTGGCCAGGCTGGTCTCAAACTCCTAACCTCAGGTCATCACCCAACTCCACCTCCCAAAGAGCTGGGATTACAGGCGTGAGCCACTGGGCCTGGCCAACCCATTTGTAACAGAAGTCTGAACTACCAAGTTAGAAAACATAAAAACCTCTGTAAGACTACCTTCACTTCTGGTACCAACTGCAAGTTTAAAAGGTTTCTAAAACCATCCTCATGTTTTCCTGTGAGCTAGATGGTCTCACAGAACTCACTGAAAGCTCTTATTCTTATGGTGTCAGTTTATTACAAGGAAAGGATACACAACAGAGTCTAGGAAATTTCCAAATGCAGAACTTCTGCTGCCCTATCCGCATGGAATTAGGATACATTACTCTCTTGGCATTGATGTGTGACAATAATGCACAGGGTACTGCCAACCAGGGAAGCTCACTTGAGCTTCAGGGTTCAGAGTTTCACTGAGGCTCCTTTATGTAGGCATGATTGATCGCCCATGGGGCTGATGTCAGTCTGCACATTAACTGATACAACATGACCCAAAGCCCCCACACTAAGTCACATTGTTGCTCTTTCTGGCATGGTCAGCTGCTACACTAAGACCACAAAGCGGCGGCCAGCCAAATTCTTTACTACTCACGGGCTTAAATGTAGAGATAAGAAAGAGATACAAATAAAGAGGCAGAGAGAGATCATGACTTTTTGAGACCTATAGCTGATGGTGCTGAAGAACTACACAACCCCTATCTTTCCAAGTTACATGAGTCAATACATTACCGTGTGTCATTAAAATCTAATATTGATTCTAGGATAAAAAACTATCTTCTCAAACTTTTTTATATAGACAGAGTTTCCGAGACACTGAGGTACCTTTCAGCTCAACCTATATTTACTATTTACCTGCCATGGAAGATGAAAAGTGAAAGGACCTAGTGGGGCAGTGTGCAAGATAAGACAAGAAGCTGAACACTATGATCAAAGTATGTCTTTAAGGGGCTTTTTTTTTAATGCATTATCCTCATTGGTCATGTCCAAATGGCAGATCTGCTTAGTCAGGATAGAGCCAGAATATTTTTTACTAAAGCTTCAGTGTTTAAAGCTAATGTGATGGCTGAAACAATTCTAAGTGAGAAAGTCAAGCCTGACCAAATTCAGAAAAGCCAGCTGTAGTAGACAGAATAATGAATCCCACAATGATGCCCATATCCTGAAACCTGTGACAATGTTACCCTACATAGCAAAACAGTCTTTGAAGATCTGATTAAGTCGGGATCATGAGATGAGGACATTATTTTAGATTATCCAGGTAATACAGATAGACCCAGTGTAATCATAACAGTCCTTATAAGGGAAGGCAAGCAGGTCAAAGTCAGAAAAGATATGAGGATGGAAGCAGAGGTTAGAGTGATGCCCTTCAAGTTTAAGGGAGAGTCTGTGAGCTGAAAAATGCAGTCTATGTCTGGAAGGTGAAATGGCAAGGAAACAGATTCATCTGAGCCTTCAGAAGGAGCACAGCCCTTCTGACACTTGATTTTAGCTCCTAAAAATTCATTTAGGTTGTACGACCAAAAGAACAGTTAGATAATAGGTTTCTGTTGTATTAAGCTATCTTGTGGCAACTCGTTTTTTCATCAGTAGGATCCACATGCAAAAACTCAATTTTAAAACACAAGACTTGAAGTAGTACCCAATAAATTTGAGAAAGTACTAAGGTCCCTCACTTTCCCTTTTAGAGTAGAATTGGCCACGATGGGAATTTATTCATATCAGTTATGCAAAAATAACTTCCCTCTTATTACAAATCTCTGTCTTATGTCATTTGTTTTTTCAATTAAGCATGCAGCAATAGTTAACAACTTGTGCTTGTTTTGTTTCATGGTGTTGTTTTGCTATTATCCATTGCCCATTGTTCATTCTTGTCTTTTTTTAAAGGACTTCCCTGAAATCCTCTAACCATGGTCTTTGGCTACAACAAATCTACTATAGAGTTTCAGGGATGGGCACATGATGCCACCTCCAGCCAGGCAGAAGATTCTACATGTTTAACTACAATGATTGGTTCCAGAAAATGCATGTAACCCTAGTGAAAATCAGGCCCAGATCTTTAGCTGGTACCAAGGGGCAAGTGCAGTCCTGGAGCGGCTGGTGGCTTTCATCATTCATGCTATGAAGTTTATTATCTGAGAAAACAAGGTCATACAGGGAAAAGCACAGGCAGGAGATCGAAATAAAGAGAAACAGACTGAGAGAGACAGAGAGCATCAGAAAGAAAGAGAGATACTTAGACTTTGGTGCCAGCTGTGACCAAACAATGTCACTTTCTTGGATCCTTGTAGCTATGTGTACAATTAAGTTCAATTGTTGGTTTAAACAGTATTTTAAAGGGGGTTTTGTGACTAGAAAAGCTAGAATCTTGACTCATGCAAGTAGCTCAGGTGCACACAGATCAAAACAGTATGAAGCAGGTGGGATCCCAGCTGGATCTTGAGAAGTGCAAAAGATCCCAGTTTCTCCAACTCCAACTTCATAGATCACGGAAATATTCACGAATATTCAGCAAAACTAGAATCTATCACCTATTCATGGATGCCTGGGATTCTTCAAACAAAGAAGCATTCACTAAACTAGTGGTAAAGGCTTACAGTTTTATACGCTTAGACGGGGAAAGTTTATAACATTTAATTAGTGTCACTAAAGTAACTTTATTATTAAAACTGAGACACTCTGAAACTGAAAAATAATGCTAATACTTATGTCAAGGCAACAGGCATAAACAATGACTATTCCAGGCAAAACAGGATATGGACATCCTACCCAGAAAGAGTATGGTCAGTAAACTGACTTTTGTTTCAGAAAACTTGAGTTTGAACTCTGCTTCCTGTCACTTCAGTCTTGTAGTTTCTTTAGCATTCAGGATTTTTTTTTTTTTTTTGCTTAGTTTTAAATAGTTGGGATAGAACTCTCAAATGGTTACTGTGAGAATCAAACACTTGATTAAAAAAAATATATATATAAGCACTTACCAACCACAAACACTTATGCCAATTAGTTTTTTTATTATTATTAGTATTAGAATCTTATTTTGTTAGATGGAAAAAAGAAGAAGGTACTGCAGAGATGAAGTGAGACAGGAAATGATAAAAGGATGAAAAGTGGTCAAGCGCAGCTCCAGGCTTGAGTGTGTGTACCTGTGGACAGCTGCAACCTTTCTTGAAGGCAGAGGGCACCACCTAGAGGTAACGTAGGTGCATTAGACTCTATTGGCAGAGCTCCTGAGTCTTTGTAATAAGGATATTTTGTAAGCATTTCCATCAAAGGAATTGATCATTGAGGGGCTGGCAGTCTGCCCAGCTCCACAAACAGGAGTGAACTCTGGCCCTACTCTGATCCATTTAAATATTATGTGACCATCTAAGAAAACACTTCTCAGTAAATCTTTGATTTTACTTCCTTCCACTTAGCTAGCTAGAGACTTGGATGCAAGCCCCAGCTCCCCTACAAGGAGCTGTGGGATCTGAAGAAATTCACTGAAGCTCTGAAATGCACTTTCCTAATGTGAGGGTGTGTCAGAGTCATTTAACAGAAAATACCATGTAGTCCAATTTGAATTCAACATCTGGCTCCACTAATTACCTTGGGAAAATTATTTGTCCTTCAATATCTTCATTTCCTCAACAAAAACAATGAAAATAACAGTACCTATCTCATGAAGTTGTTATGAGGATTAAATGAGATGCTGCCTGTAATGCACTCACAAGAGCAGCTGGCTGATGCAATCCGTGCTTGATCGCTCATTATTTTCTCCTTTGTTGGTGCCTCCCAGTCATAACCTTCTAGAGTTAAAATACTTTAGTTTAACCCAATGTAAGTAAGCTTGGTCTAGCTTTTAAAATTTACGAGGGCCAGGCATGGTGGCTCACACCTGAAATCCCACCAGTTTGAGAAGCCAAGGCAGGAGGATTGCTTGAGCCTAGCAGTTTGAGACCAAACTCGGCAACATGGCAAGACCTTATCTCTACAAAATATTTAAAAATTAGCTGGATATGGTGGTCCACACTTGTGTTCTCAGTTCTCAGCTACTTGGGTGGCTGAGGAGGGAGAATAGCTTGTGCCTGAGAGGTCAAGTCTGCAGTAAGCCATATTCACGCCACTGTACTCCAGACTGGGCGACACAGTAATACCCTGTCTCGAAAAAAGAGAGAGAGAAGGTGGGCAGAAGGGAGGAAGGGAGGGAGGGAGGAATTTATGTAGCCACTTGTCAGCTT
Organism: Sapajus apella; assembly: GCF_009761245.1. Lineage (NCBI taxonomy): Eukaryota > Metazoa > Chordata > Mammalia > Primates > Cebidae > Sapajus > Sapajus apella. Next base: position 366,303 of record NW_022437195.1, read on the forward strand.
CCTAAACTTCAAGATCTAACTCATATTTTTCCCCAGTTGACTAATTTAAAGATGAGCTACCCTCTCAATTGCTGATGCACAGACCTATGACTCTGTATCCCTCAGGACACCTACTTATTATTGGACAAAATCTAATTAGGCAACTAAACTCAAAGGAAGTATCTAAGGAGAAGCCCACCAGCCTCTAAATAATCACTGCCTTTTCATTCTATGCATATTAAAATTTGCAATAGAAATGAGATCAGTATCATGTATATTCTTAGTTTAGAATATTCAAGTGGCACATTTCTTCAGATTTAACGTGTACAGTATTTTAAACAATAGTTGTTTGACAGAAGATGCCAAACTCTTTTTATGTAGATGTTGCTTTCAGTTGCTAAAAGATGAGAAATTTTAATTACCTGGTAAAACATTTTCATCAGGAGCTTCTTGGAAATATCTTTTTTTTCCCATTTATTTATTTTATTGCATTTTAGGTTTTGGGGTACATGTGAAGAACATGCAAGATTGTTGCATAGGTACACACGTGGCAGTGTGATTTGCTGCCTTCCTCCCCATCACCTGCATCTGGCATCTCTCCCTTTGCTATCTCTCCCCTACTCCCCACCTCCCACCATCCCTCCCCTATTTCCCCCCAACTGACCCCCCAAATGCCCATCAATGATAGACTGGAAATATCTTTTCTAATACATAAATTGACGACTTGTGCTGTTTCATCTCTACTCTCATTACTGAAAATTATTTGAAGTTCCAAACAAATTGAATAGCTTAAAATAGATTAAAATTCTGGGTTAAAAAATATAGAAACTAAATTCATGCTTTTTGAACACTCTGTCCTTTTTGTTCTAGCCCACACAACTTCATCAACTCACCATTGATTGGGCAAGTATTGTGTTTGGTCTAATAGATCTGGGCATGAGCTCTACGCATGATTCCTCACAAGCATATAGGATTTCTCTTACAAAGTGAAAAGTAAAAAACCAATAAGGAAAGTCTGGTATTATTTTTGTCTCTTTTGTTAAACTTGCCATAGAGAGCACATGCAGTGATCAAAATTTACTCAAAAACCTGAAGATTTTCTCTAGTCTTTAAAGGTGTAGAGACAAAAGCTAGTTGTTAAAAATAAACTTAAAAAAAAAAAGAAAAGATAAACAGTTTGTCTCTTAGAAGAGTCTTATAAGTATGCATTATTATTCATTTAAACTGAATAGTTTTTAATGTTACAGATCTTATCTATGCTTTATATGGGTTCTGAAATTGATGGAACCATCTAATGAGAGATGCTAAAGAATAGAACAAATGCTGATAAAAAAAACTTGATGCAAAGCCTATAAAGGCATAATGGTGCAATAAGGTCATGTCAGCAATACCATGTTTGGAGATAGAGACAATTGATATTAGACTTTTGGATACCACCCTGCAATATCACCTAGGCTAGAGCGCATCATCACAATCATAGCTCACAACAACCTCAAACTTCCTAGGCTCAAGTGGTCTTCTCACCTCAACCTTTTGAGTAGTTGTAACTATATATGCAAGCCATGGCACCTGGCTAATAACAACTTTTAAAAATAACTATTATGATGTATTTCAGTCTTGAAATTAAATACATCAAACCTATGAAAAATATTCTAAGAGTACTCAGCACAAAGTCCTCCCTCTTCTGAGTTGTATTAGAATTGCTATTACATCATTTCAACATGTGATTTCCACATTTTAACTAATGTCTGTTATAGTTTTAAATTGCACTTAACTTTTCTCATATGTAATTTTAGCAAAATTATACAACTACATTCATTGATGATAAACACAACATGGTTCAAAAAGAAACCAAGCATGGATATTTAAAGATCACTTATAGCCTCTCTGAATGATGTAAAAGAGAAAAACATGCCATTCTGCAATGGAATCCCAGGGGCTTCCCTATTAAATGGTTCAGACCAACAAGTCGTATGTATTGATTAGGATAAAAAATGAACATAGACGTCATAAATGAGGATATCTTAAAATATGTAAATAGTGGGCACCCCAAAGAGATCTACCAAGATATTTAGAATAATTTTATAGTTATACATCATGAGAAAACTGACCTCCTTTTACGTGTAAAACATAAGAAGATATAAGGTAGCGCTCTGAAGCTGGAATCACTGCCTTCATTTTTAAGCTTGTATCCTCATGACACTCATGGGATCTTACTTCTCTGTAAGAGCTTTTTTGACTATTAGAATGTGGCTCAAATTCAATTATGCCTCCAAATAGCTACCCGGTGAGAAATCCTGTAAAATCATTTCTAAACAACCAGCTGTTATAAAACACAAAGTCCTTCCTCTTCTAATTTGTATTAGAATTTCTATTGCATCATTTCGACATATAGTTTTCAGATTTTAACTAATGTCTGTTGCAGTTTTAAATTGCACTTAACTTTTCTCATATGTCATCTAGGACCTATCAGTTAAAAGAGTCACTAAGAAAAGGAGAGTCTTTGAACATCACTATTTTTTCAGCTTCAGCTTCAGCTTTACAAATCACATTGACTGACAAGAATATTATTGCTTCACACCAGCATTTAGATGAAATTTTCTTTTAGTTCAGCCATGATGAGATGCTTATTCTCAGACATGTTTGTGATTTTTTTTAGTTTCTTTACATTATCCTATTAATCCAAATATATATTAGTAAACACACTAATAATTGTTTAATTGATTGCTTTTTTAGCTCCACCGCCTTATCAAAGAAAGGGAAGTTTCATTAATTTCTGGTAATTCTTTCAGAGTATCTACACGCACATTTCATCTGGTTCTCAGATATTGTCACTTGTTCACAACAGTAGAAGACTCAGAAATATCCATGACAACAAACTGGAGACCCTACTTGCCTCAAGGGAAAAGCTGGTTTGAACACAGCCTCTCCAATGCTTCATTGCCCACCATTCACCCTCAGGGTCCATTCTGTGGCAAGACATTGCATGTTCTCAAGGCAATGAGCGTGGTGAATGAATAGCCATGAGTGGCAGTATAAGTGCTAGGAAGGTGACTTAGCCCATTTGAACAATAAAATTGTATTTTAAACAGGTCAGTTTGTCTTGGAAATATTTTTTAAGGTTCTAACAGAAAAAGAGTTGAATAATGAAAACCAAAGTATGAAACACATCTCTAAAAATAAGGAAACTAGTGAGTCAGTTCCTCTCCCCAGATGGTCTGTTTAATTCTCTCTCACACTCTGAATATTCCTACTCAAGAAAAAACTAGGATCCTTGTTAATTAAAACATAATCTTATTAATAAGATAAACAAGGTCATCCAGTAAATTTCCTATTTTTCCAGAGCCATGGTTTTTTTTTTTTTTTTTTTTTTTTGGTGAAACACTCAAATTTTATTAGTACAGTGAACAAAAAACTTACAGCTCTCCTATCACACTGTAACATGGCATTCCACATAATTGTCTTTTTGTGTTTCCTTAAGTCTTGAAGTTCCTCTGCTATCATATCCATAAGCAAAGGCTATAATCCTTTAGGACTCATAACACTTGATATCTCTTAATCCTCTCTCCTAGGTTTTGCTCAGCAAGAAAAGCGCCACTCATTTGTCAATTCTCAATCACAACAACCCTATTATTTTATGACAGTAATAAATTTATTCTGCTGTATCTCCAACTAAATTATAAACTCTTGATAAAAAGTTTGTCTTATTCATTTTTCTATCCTGAAGTTTAACACAGTACCTGCCACAGAGCTGGCATTCCATAAGTACAGAACGAATTATACAAAAGGAAATGCAATTAAATCATAATAATGAGTAGAAAGTTCTTCAGCTTTTTAAACATTTCTTTTTAATCTATAAAGCTGAAAACACTTTAGAGTTCATCTAGTTCTTCCCTTTTGTGTTTTACCTAAGAAATTTGAGGTCTAGAGAATTTACATGATTTGCTAACAAACTGCTTAATTTTGGGAACTACCCCCATTAATTCCCACATCAAACTTCCTTTGTGTTCTTCATTAAATTTGAATAATGATTTAAATACTATGGAAATAAAAATTTTTTTTCTTTTTTTTTTTTTTTTTTTTTTTTTAGAAATAAACACTTTCTCATTAAAAATCACTCTCTGACCTGGCAGGGGAGATACCATGATAACAAAGGTGGTTTTCCCAAGGTGAGACATATCCATTGCACTCCGGATGTGCTGAACCATGATTTCCCCAAATGTGGAAAACTAGATTGGCTAATTTGTGGTAGTGGGGGACTGCATTAAAGCTTTCCCCTGACAGCAAAAAAAGAAACAAAGAAAAAAAAATCACTCTTTGAGTGCTTACCAAGAGCAAAGTACTGAATTAAGCTTTAAAAGGTAAATGAAAAAAGACAATTTATTGTCCCTCAGTTCAGAGAAGTTGTCATTACTGTGGCTGAATGAGAATTCTGCTTTGACTTGTATGAGAATTCTGCTTTGACTTTCTCTTTCCAGCCATCACAATAGGAATTAAGAAAGATAACTTGGGTATTTCTTCTCATAATGTTCACAAATCAGTCTCATTGTGTTTTTATGTAATAAGTGGCATAACGATTCATCTATCATTGCATATTACAGAGGAAGGAAGGAAGGGAGGGAGGGAGGAAAAGGGGAATGGAGAGAGAGAGGGAGACAAGAATGGAAGGAAGGGAGGAAAAAAAAGAGGGAAATGGAGTTATCTTCTAAGTCTTAAAACAAAGACCTGGCATAGTAATTTTAATTTTGGTTTTTGTTTTAATGGTTGTATTTTTGGTTATGTTCTTTTTCTATTCCCCTCCCTCCTCATTTATTTTTTTCTTATAGAGATAATGGGTGATTATATTCCTAACACTGCTATTAAAATTCATGTACTTTTCCCTCTACTTGGAACTTTAGAGTAAATATAATTAGTTAATCTTATTGATGTTTATTGCTCTGTTGCAGTAGCTCATTTAGATGCATATTTCCTCAAATGATTTTCTTGCCTGAGATTTGGGGAATAATTAGGTTATATTAGTTTAAATCAACAGGTATTATTCTTATAACAATTATAGAATACCTAGATGACAACCTTTCTGTAACAAACTTAAGGACAATTTATGTCATTTAATACTCCCAAAGAGATAAGACATTCATTTCCATAATCTGCAAATTATAGAGGAAAAGGGATATAAAAATATCAGAATGGACTTGGAGAAAATTGCTTAACAGAACACAGTCAAAGTGAGAAACATAATTTAAAAATCTGTGGCTACTGTAATAAGTACATTCAAGTGCATTAAACTGCCATAAAATCTATTGCATTTTAGTGGGAAATATGAGAATGATTAAAATAAGGGAATAATTTTAAACTAAGTTATCTTGGAATTACAAACACTTATTGAATACTTAATAGACCCTTTCTTTATAGTATGCACAAAATTAATCCCTATGGGAAAAATCAAGGTCTGTAAACCATTGTCATTAATTTTAAGAATATGTCAAATAGCTGAATTGTACTTCCTTGATCATAAAATATAGTTAAGGAACCTAAAAATATACATTCTAATAACCAATGCCAATGAGAAATGGCACACTATTACAGTTCCATGTTGTTCTCAATTTTTCTCTATTAAAACTGAAAGGACAATCCCTTGAAGTGAGGGCAACACCAATATAGGAAACAATAATATTATTTAATAGTATACTTCATTGGCAGAAGCTCATTACCATGGTAATGCAACTATTCAAAGCAACATCATTTTGCTCTTTTGTCTATGAAACTTATTAAAGTAAAATCTGATGTTAACATTAACACCCACTAGATGAAATTATTCCTAGAATTATAATTATGTATAATGGATAACAACAGCATTTTTAACTTAACATTTAAAAAAGTATAAAAGCAACACACTTAACCCTGTGTGCTCCTGGAGAAATAAGTTAAACTTTCAGCAACTCATCTCCTCCATTTCTAAATGGGTACAAACCTTCTATAGCAGGAAATAGATTGAGAAAACTCCTCAGACAGCAATAATGCCCTGTTTAAAAGTAGTCAAGAAACATGAAAAACTAAGTACCTTCTAGGGTGTGCAGCAAAGGGCTGTGGAGAATAATGGACTGATGAGCTACTCCCTGATAGCAGAATTGATCTAATCAATGAAGTCTCTGGCCCCACAGTAAGAAGACCTCGCAGCATTTGCCCCATGAGATTTCAAAATTAATGCAGACAAGTGACTGCTATGTGGTTTTCCTAGATCACTTTTTTGAACAGACAAGTATCTTGTTATTATATTGCCTTAGTCTAATCCATGTGTTGGTTGTATGTGATATTGATAAACTTATTAAAGCAGCTCTGGATTTAAAGGAGTGCATCCTGATTTGAAGTGTATGATAACATACTAGACTCACAGTCTGATACTATGATTAGATAAGATTTTGTGGGGCCACTGAAAGAGATGAATGTTATTTTGCATTTAAAATGCACATATATAATTTTGAGCAGAGGGTAGACTATGGTAGATTTGTTACATTAATGTAATCAATGAATGTCTCTAAGCCATTTGCTCTGCAAATTCCTAGTCTCTCCCTTTTCTGCCTTTGAAAGAGGCTCACTTGCTTAGACCAATGGGTATTAGCAAATGCAATGCAATGCAGAGAATTGAAAGTTGGAAGTGTATTTCTATGAAATACTTTCTAATTGAAAGTTCTAAGTGTATTTGCTGAGATCATTCTTGACAACAGCCAGTAGACCACAAATCAGGTAAGAGAACACAGCCAAGACTGACTAATTTCAACCCAGATCAGCAGAAATGCCAAGCTGACCCATACACCTACTTGTGAAAAATAATAAATGGTGGTTGTTTTAAGCCACCAAGCTTTCAGGTAGTTTGTTAAGCAGACATAACTAACTAAAATATCTTCATTAGCATAATCTGGTTTTTGGCTCAAAATCCTGTGTTGACCAGGATTAATTACTGGACTGTAGATAGTTTCCATTGAGCTTGACCAATGAATCTCTTTTCTAAGAAGTCTATCTTCAGGGAAATCAGTGCTGGGCATATTAACTCCAACTTTTGTCTAATACTCTGATCACAAAGCTTGTCCTTAAGGTCATGCTTAAAGCAAAATACCATGATTTCATGACCAATTCCCTAAGAGCTATGAGAATAAGAACTGAATGTGCCAATGAAGAAACTGGCACGTTGTCAGCAATGCCAAATAACTACCCTCAGGATACAAATTATCCCTCTTGAGGAATATGTGGTAAGATCATTTTTTATGGACAACCCAAAAGACATCCAGTACATACTAGGGAAAGTACTAATAAAGCTGACATCACAGATTAAGAAAAGTCTTAAGAAAACCTCTAAGTTTTCTTCCAAGTATCTTCCAATGACCTCTATTATTCTGAGAGATGAAAGAACCATTCCAAATAACTTTCTAAACCTTGGGAGCTAAGATCCTTTTTTGGCGCTCAGTTGTATTTGCCAGCACTGCTACATGGTATATCCATCAAGTTTTCTAGGATGTTTTGGCAATAGAGTAGGGGAATCATTATGCCCTGGAAGTATTCTCTCTCTCTCTCTCTCTCGCTCACTCGCTCACTCGCTCGCTGGAAGATTAGACATTTTAGCAAAGAAAGTCACCACTTATGAAAGTTGTAACAAAGAATTTGGGTTGGCCTTGTTGGTAATGCTTCTTGAAGAAATCCTGATACAAGACAGTGTCAACTCATTTCCAGCCTCCAATGAATTCAGTGTTCCATTCTTATTAGGTAAGAACATTTTTTTCTTCTGAATGTACCCATAGCCTCTGTCCCATACCAAGATAGCTCACTTCAATGGAAACCAGTAGTTACCCTATTACTACCAAACTAACGCACTCTCATGTTCTTGATGTAGTTGAGTCTAGTCATTGGTACTTTTACACAGGGTGAGACAAGTCAGTACGGAAAAATGTTCGGACCCAGAAATATATTATCATATTAAACATGGTAAAAGTAATTGGCATGTCCTTCATCTAGGGGGTCATCAACAGTCTTCCCAAATATGGTAGTACCTCTAGACTTCACCCAATCCATGGCACAGAGGGCAGTCAGACTTCTGTCAAAATAGGGATCAAGCCAAAGTTCTGTCACACCATATTCCTATTTCCTAGTCACTAATCACATCAGAGGAAGAGCTAGTGCTTGCTCAATCATACAGCTTAAAATCCCAGGGACAAAATCTCAGAGTATCACTGCAGTTTGATTTCCAGCACAGCCTAAATTCTTGGCATTGACCTAGAATGCAATGAACAATGAGGCATTGACACACCTGCTACTATTCCTGTCTCCATGAGTTTTCCCTGATAAACGCTACTCCAGCATCTTCAATATGTGTGCTCTCTTGCCATTTCCCCTCGTGTGTATGAGAGTTAGCAGAGCAAGATGTAGATCTGGCCAGGTGGCTAGAAAGCCATCACGGCTTTCTAGAAGAAGATTGAGGGTTCAAAGGAAAATGACAAACTGTAAAGGAGGGAAAAGTTTATCTGATGCAAATCCGTTAGGCTTAAAATACGTGGTCACTGATGCTCATAAGAACTAATCTCACATATTCTCCAAAACAAGGATACACAGGCAATAAGATTACCTGCAGTAGAATGTCTTCGTTGTGATTAAATACCATTGAGGGAAGAAGTCCTTCTTAAAACTTGATGCATGCACATGTGCCTCTGTGCACATGTGCAGACACATACACACACACATGCACATAAGCACACCAGTATATCGGGTGTTTATCCAATGATGACTAAAAAATGAGAACATTCTGACTATTTTGGACTAAACAGACTATCTGGAAGTCAGTGATGAGAGGAGATCCAAAATTGTACAACTTCTTTATGAGATTAGAATACTAGAGTCATGAGTCTGACGGCATAGCCTCTAGGGTCTCACTAGCCTACCACCCCTGCATTATCAGGGTTATTCTATGATTGAAATGCCAAATGACAGCCAATGTCTCTCCACTGGAAGGTTCTCCTGCAGTTGAGTATAGGAACAGTAACTGTTAACACTCAAACATCATTTGATCAACCAATGACATGTCTTCCAATGGCCAGGCAACCTAACAGTAGGCATGCCCTTATGAAACTGATAGCATTCCTTGCCTTTTAATACCCACATAATGAGAAAATAGAAGAACAATCCAAGCCAGGTCTTTTCTTCTTTTCTCTTTTCTCTTTCTCCTTCAGTTCTCTCTTCTCTGCATGTTCTAGGTTTCTTCCAAATGTATTGTTTGTTGTTTGTTTTTTCCTTTGACTTCCATGTTTGATGTTCCTTCAAGTATCTCATCATCTTTGACTGTTTGCTTTTATGTAAGTGGGTCCGTTAAAAGTAGATTAGATTCTCCATGTGCTTGAGTGGAATTTATTGACTCTGAGCTTCACTGATATATTATGATTTGTTGGGAAATCCCCTACCACAGTATCATTAAGTCTTTTCTTTTTAGGATAACGAAATACTATCATGCAAAATTATTTTATTCTCCTATCTGAATTATTTAGCCTTTGCTTCTAGCAATCTACAAGTCAATTAAGCAATGACATAGTCACTATATTCACTATGTAAACTTCTATTTTATCCCCATGTTGACTATTTAATTTGTAATTTCCATTTTCCCTCCGAACTCCACTACAGATACCTTCTGTTTATGCCCTTTAGATCATAAATCTCTAAAACTGAGAGGATAATAGGGGAAGTCACTCAGGTTTCAGAGTAGAGAGAGCAAATGAGTCCAAATGCTTTGTAAATACACTTTGAAATAATCCTCCTGTTATTATCCATACCTGTATTCATATATTCCTTTTAAAAGTGGTAACCTGTACCAATTCTCAGGCCTTTTGGGGTGTCTATGAGGTAAACAATTTGACTCTACCCATTATTAAGTTAGGATTTAACTTTCCTGGACATGCTGAATCCATCACACTCATCATCTTCTGTCTGAATTTCCATTTTTTTCTATTCTCTTTTTTTTATACAGGACTATTTTTGCCAAAATAAGCATTTAAAAAATCATTTTCTCTCACTTTTGTGTTGTTTCTTGAGTGAACTGGCATAAATGTGTCCATTCAAATGTGTCTGCCAAACCACCATTTTAAACCAAAAGTTTCGATCTGACTTTTCTTAGAAAAGAATTCCCACAACATTGGCAAACACATCAGGGTTTTAAGCTCAGAGAAATGGTGTGACTACAGTCATGAATTTCCCACAGTGTCAAGTTATGACACTGGAAAATATAATCAATTCAAAGACGCTCTTGTCTGTTATCCTGTAATATTTCCCAGAAGCCTTAGTTAATACAGAATTCATAGGTCTTTTCATACCAGAAAGCGTAATCTCAGAGGGGAGAAGCTTGAGTTACAGGAACAGTGATTAAATTCTGTGCCATATACTATCACTATCTTGAAAATTGAAATTATGAGGCACCAGCTGTTGGCTCTAACTTTATTTCTCATAAATGCAAAAGTGTAATTAATGTCCCTGGAATATAAAATGCTACACAATCCAGGGAAGAAATGCCAGTGAATATATATGTGTGGTTTTCAATCTTTTTCACTCAGTGGAGACACTTCCTGTGAAGTACATTTAACATATTTCTTAAATAACTTTATGTTGTGGTCGCTATGAATGATTTGAAGTTATACATTCTAGGTATACTTTAAATATTTTGTTATTATAATAGGATTTATTACCACAGGACTAATAAGTGAAACTGGGGTCTAGCTGTGTGATCTTTACAATTCTGCTCAATTCCAGCAAATAGCTGTTATTTCTCTAGAAAAATATTCTCAAACTTTTTTTCAGCATTCAAAACCACATCTGTTTAAACTTTTTAAAATCACATTTGAAATTGATTCTTCTGACTTTGTGAAAACAGCAAACCATGTTTGTCCAATCTTCAGTCCCCAGGAGTCAAATCTTCAAATTATACTTTTTTTCTGGCTGCCAGTAAGTATCAGTGAGCAAGAAGCCAAGTAGTAGAGATAAGTATTAGAGGGGTTGATTTGTTGACTATTTTTTTTTTCTGGTAAAAGCTACACTTGCTCTACTATTCATGAAAACAAATACTAAGAGAGAAATAAAAAGTGGCTAAACACAACTTTTTCCCAGTTTTAAGAAACTAAATACAGTTGCTTTAGTGAAATGTCTCTACAGGACAGGCACTTATTATCACTTATTATCAGCAGTAATAATATTAAAATTAATCTCTGTAAAGGTGGAATTGCAACTTGAAAAATGAGCTACAGCTATAGGAACTAATGAAATTACTTCAGTAGGATTTCACCTTAATGCCTTTAAGGATCACAACAGATTATAAATGTAATTCCATTTAAGTTACAGGTAAATAAGGTAAATATTAGCAAACTATATAATTTATAAATATTGTAAGAATTGTTTCTGATAAAGTGGTATGACATGCAACAAGTTCAAAAAAAAGGCTTTAAAAAAGGTTGATGTTATCAGTCTGACTACTCTTGATCTGGATATTATGTATTTTTGACATGTTGTTTGTCTTTGGTTTTAATATTTACCTTTATTAATTTTATTCAGAAGGTGCATATGAAGTATTATGAATCAAGACACATTATCGTTTACCTAAAAAAAAATCCCTGCAAATTCTTCATATTTCAGTTCTTACCCCTAGAATATATCAATGAAAATCATGTCAAATATACTACACATATAAATGTCAAAGTCTATATTACAGATGAAGACTGGAGAAAATTTGACTTCATTTCCTTGTATACATGGGGAAAAGACAACTGCCTCCTTTACCCTTGTTGAAATCCGAGAGAAAACCTTTGCTCCTGGGAGACTGGATGAAAAGTATTCTGAAATCTCTCAGCTTTTTAATATAAATATATACCTCAAATGGCCAGATTCACCTGGTGTGTGTGACTTTTCGGACCTACATATGTCACCAAAATCTGAGATGCATTTTTCCTTCAGAGGTAAACACATACCTCTGGAGTTACGGAAATTTGTCTGGATTGACAAATTGACTATCTATACAGTCATATAGTAACTTCCCAAGGCTTGCTCCTATCTTAGTATCCAAAATTTTCAACAAAATTTATTCAAAAAGCCCCAACTCCACACAAACACAAAAACATTTCCCCTCTATCCTACCTACTGGATAGCTCTAATCATTAGCACTATAAACTTTCTTTAAGGATTACCTCTAGTGATTCTCAAACAGTATAAACAGGAAGATATAACCCATCCCTTAAAAAATCCAGATTGGACATATGCATGGCATATTTCATAAATGTCATTAACAAAAAGTTGTTTTTACCTAACAAAAAACCAAATGTGATCTGCTTTAACTTAACTTATAAGAGTGTCCGACTTCAGAAAGGACTTTGCAGAACAATGAATGATGATGTTGCTAGAGACTTTTCCAAGTTTCCACTATCAGATTTCTGTCACCACCTTTAAATCCACTAATCTCTTCCCTTCGCATAAATTGGATAATTACATGCTTTTTCTTTCATTTTTCTTTTTACAATTAGCTTATTTCTGAATTTTTATTTTCAAAACAACTAACATACCCTTACTTCAATTAAGATTTGAAAGATTATTTCCAATCTTTGTAGCAGTTATCTTTTTCAAATTTCTATGTATCTAGAAAATTATATTTTCTAAGCTTCATAAAACCAAATTTACATTAAAATACAACTTATTTTGTTGGAAAGAGACAATTCATTAAAAGCATGATTTAGTTCAGCTTTAAATTCAGAGCTATAGGATTATGTCAAACATATGAAATGGAGCATTTCTATGAAATGCAGTATATTTCTTCATAATGGTATCCATATGCCAATTGAGAGTGATTACTTCTAATTTAGGATTTATCAAACTAATCAGATTAGTCACTGAGAAAGACTCAGTGGCAACAATCTAGAAAAAAAATTATATAGTTTTTCAAAAAGGTTATATTTCACAGAAAACAGAGAAAATGCTAAATTGTGAAGTCTATAGAAAACAATAAATATTTTGGCTATTATTTATGCAAACTGACCTACCAAAATTCTAATTTTATCTTCAGGTACATATAACAATAGAAAGCAATTAAGTTCCTTGATATAAGTTTAATTAGCCTAATTCAAATTCCTCAGGTAAATATACCAACTGAAAATAAATAATCTGTCCTGGAAACAAAATCATAGGCAATGAAATCGGAGACAATGACACAGATAAATTTCACATATCAAACTTGGATTGTGTAAATTTGATCATGTTAGAAAACAACTTTTGGGACTAACCAGCAATATAAGTCAATGTAGTTAATCAAGAATACATAATCCAAAAATGAATTAAATATAAAAATTTTCTATTTACTATGACATAAATGCTGTGCTGACATGTATTTCATAGAATCTGGACATCAAAGTTTGTAAGACAGACATACACAAACATGTATCAATTGGAGACTTTTTGTAAGGATCTTGGGAATATGAGAAGGAGAGCAAACACTGCCAGGTCTCTCAACAAATAGAAATGTTTTCAGTCAGAGACCAAGATGACTGACTAGATGCAGGTAATATGTGCTTCCTCCACAGAAAGGAACAAGAATAGTAATTTGGTACATTTGAATAGATCATTTTAGGAGAGAATGCTAGGATTCACCAGAGAAGAGACAGGAAGCACTAGAAGTAAGGAAGGAGAGAGTTTGAGGCAGCTGGTACCGCAGGGAATTGACTGAGAGCCAAGAGAGGCTCCTGGCTTCCAGGGAAACAGGCTTCTGGACCCAGCGCTCTGAAATAGACTTTTATGATCTTGGGTACAGGAGAAATGCTGGACCCACTAAGGCGTGACATCTAAAGCTGCCTAAAGATTGCACAAAGATGTTGACCCTGAAAGGGAACCTACACAGAATCCAGCAAGCATCCAAGCCAGTAGCAGCTTCAGCTGTGAGCCATTTTGAGGGCCTGGACACCAGGGATCTATAGACACAGCTCCTGCCACTGAGCTGCTTCAAGGAGAGAGGAGAATTCATGTACCCACACACCTCTGAGAGGGTTCCTTCCCTCTATGTTCTCAGGCCCAAAGTGCTATTTTGAGACTTTAATGATGGATTGCACCTAGCCTTCAGCCTGAGTTTGAGTTGGCACATCTACAGCTCCCTAAACATAAGACATGAAACTATAAAAATCTGAAGAAAACCTAGGAAAACACTATTTTGGGCAATGGCCAAGGTAAAGAATTTATGACCAAATTCTCAAAAGCAAATGCAACAAAAACAAAATAGAAAAATGGGACTTATTTAAACTCAGCAGCTTCCATACAGTGAAACAATCAACGGAGTAAACAGACAACCTATAGAATGAGAGAAAGTATTTGCAAACTATGCATGTGACAAAGGGATAATGTCCAGAATCTATTAGGAACTAAAAAAATTCAACAAGAAAAAAAAGTAACCCCATTTAAAAGTGTCTTCTTTTTCAAAAGAAGACATACAAGCAACCAACAAACATGAAAAAAATGTTCAGCAGTACTAATCATCAGAGAAATGCAAATGAAAACCACAGTGAGATACCATCTTACACCAGTCAGAATGGTTATGATTGCAAGGTCTAAAAACACATGTTGGCAATGATGCAGAGAAAAGGGAATGCTTATACATTGTGGGTGGGAATGTAAATTAGTACAACCTTTATGGAAAACAATATGGAGATTTCTCAAAGAACTAAAACTAGAACTACCATTTGATACTGCAATCCCACTACTGGGTATTTACCCAAAGGAAAAGAAATTATGTCAAAAATATACCTGCAATCATGTTTATTGCATCGCTATTCACAACAGCAAACACACGGAGTCAACCTGCATATCCATCATCAGAGGCCTGAATAAAGAAAATGTGGCGGCGGGGGGGCTGTAGGTTTGTATATGCATAATGGAATACTATTCAGCCATAAAAATAGAATGAAATCATGTTTCAGAGCAACATAGATGGAACTGCAGGCCATTATCCTTAGTAAAATAACTCAGAAACAGAAAATCAAATACCACATGTTCTCACTTATAAGTGGGAGCTAAACAATGGGTATGGTAAACATGAACATATAGAATAGAATAACAGACATTGGAGACTATAAAAGGTGGGAGGGTGTGAGACGACTGAGGGTTGAAAAATTACTTCTGGGGTATAATGCTCACTATTTGAGTGATGGGTACACTAAAAGCTGAGACTTCACCACTGTGCAATATGTGAATATAAAAAGCTTGCACTTATACCTCCTAAACATATAGAAGTAAAAAAATAAAGATAAAGAACGATTACTATTTTATAGATACAATGGCTTAGTATATCTAGTTAAAGAGAAGTTGTAATGATTCAAGAACTCAAATAGTTGTCTCTTCCAGCACAAGTATCTACCACTCCCTGGACTCATGACCCATCACTGTGGTGAGAAGCATGAATACCTCTCTGTCTCTGGCTATTCTACTTTCTGACCACCAATTGTTGATATAGGTAAAATATTTGATGTTTTTTCTTTGCAGGAAATTCTTACAAATGTTCAAGTGTGGAATTATTTCCCAACTTTATTTTAGGTAAGATGTGTGTCAGCTATTTGTTAATATAAATTTATCAACATCATTAGCAAATGCAGATTTGCAAGTACTAGCAACTTAATGAATGCCATCTGTAAGATTGAAATCTTTCAGGAAATATTAATCCTAACTCACTAGTAACTGAAATAAGCAAATCTTTTTGTATTTTTTATTTTTCCCAAAAAGTATTTATAGTTGTCACTCAGTGTCTTCAGGAGATTGGTTCCAGGATTCCCCACAAATACCAAAATCCTCTGATGCCGAAGTCCCACAGTTTGGTCTCTATTCCATGGGTTCTGCATCTATCCCTCAAATGCTGCACTTTTGATTCTTGGTTGGTTGAATCAGCAGACGCAGAATCCATGGATACGGAGGCCAATTGTATACCTGTTCTTCAAGAAGCATAAAATTACATATTCATAGGTCCATAGTCCATGTTTCACATGAAGAAACATTATTTTCCACTAAAATTCAAAAGTATGGGCAAATTGTTTTCTAGGAAAAATAAAATTTTATATATTTTTCTAAGCAAGTTTGCCTGCAATGATCATATACTGATAACAGTACCTGAATAACTGAAAATATGTCTCTGGTTACCAGTATTCAGACAAATTGCATGCATGATTTAAACATTTTGGTTATTCATTGTTTCTAGTCACTATCAACTTTACTTTGTACATACTTGCAGCATCAACATATCTGTAAAGTCAACTATGTCCTTAAAGCCTATTGATCTTCCCTAGCCTTCTGCTGTTGTTTTTCTAGGAATCTAACATCAGTACAAAGTGGTTGCACTGATATAAATTTGTTCAGAAGATTTTTATTAGGTATTATCTGCTATAGATTAGATTCTGTCCCTAACCCCACTGTAACTGTATTTAGAGATGAGGACTTTGGGAGGTAGTTAGGTTTAGATGAAGTCATGAGGGTGGGACCCTCATGATGGGATCAGTGTTCTTACAATAAGAAGAAAAGAGACTAGAGTTTTCTCTCTCTCAACCGCATGAGGACAGCAAGAGCCAAACATTTGCAAGCCAGGAAAAGGGCCCTCACTAGAACCCTACTATACTGGCACCCTGATCTTGAACTTCCAGCCTTCAGAACCATGAGAAAAACAAGTTGTTTTTTAGACCACCCAGTCTATGGTATTTTGTTGAGGCAGCCTATTTTAGTCAGGGTTCTCTTAGGGGGACAGAACTAATATATAAAGGGGAGTTCATTAGGTATTATCTTACGTGATCACAAGGCCCCACAATAGGTCCCATAATAAGTGCCATTACATGATCACAAGATCCAACAATAGGTCCCATAATCTGTGGCATGAGTAAGGAGCCATGCCATCCTTTTGTCAGGAGCATTATTCAGGATTCTCCAGAGGAACAGAACTAATAGGAGATACAGTAAGAGATATATATCTCCTATTAGTTTTATATATATATATGTGTGTGTGTGTGTGTGTGTGTGTGTGTGTACACGTACATGAAATATATATATATATGTTATATATGTATGTGTGTGTTTTCCTTAAAAGCTTATATATATATGAGTTTATTAAGTATTAACTTACACAATCACAAGGTCTCACAATAGGCTCTCTGCAGGCTGAGGAGCAAGGAGAGTCAGTTCAAGTCCCGAAACTAAAGAACTTGGAGTATGATGCTAGAGAGCAGGAAGCATCCAGTACCAGAGAAAGATGTAAAATGAGAGCCTAGGGCCTGCTCTCTTTTCAACGTTTCTCTGCCTGCTTTATATTTACTAGAAGCTGATTTGATTGTGCCCAACCATATTAAGGGTGGATCTGCCTTCCCCAACCCACTGACTCAAATGTTAATCTTTTTTGGAAACACTTACATAGACACACCCAAGATTAATGCTTTGTATCCCTCAGTCTAATCAAGTTGACACTCAGTATTAACCATCACATAGACCAAGCTAAGTAAGACATTATCTTAGCAAATGTGCGAACATAATCTGCAACTTCATGGCCAGCAGCAACTTTTACACAACAGATTTCCATATATTTACACCTGAAGCTTCTTAAACTTCTGTAGTCAGCCTTCTGAATATTCACACTCATGTTCAATATTCAGTTTTTTTATACAGTATATTCCAGTTTACTTTGTGACACATAGGCCAATCAGTAGCTTAGCTTCACTTTCTGGTTGGTGAACCACTAATTCAACACAAAATTGGAATCGCAAATCTTTTTTGTTTTGTTTTTTTAAGGATTCTTGTTTTTCCATTTTTCTCATTAGTTTTTGGTTGTTATTATTGTCACTGAGAAACTTCAACAACTTGTTTTTCTATTTCCTTAAAATACATGAGTTCATATTTTCCATATTATATCCTTTAGGTAGATATTCATTTTATCCTTCTTTTATAAAATTTTTCTAAAAGTCTCATTATAATCGTAATCAAACTTTGGCAGTAACTCCACTTTCTGCATGTTGTTTATAACAGATGTTTCCTTTTCTTTATCACTGGAGCCCATGGGGAATAGTGGTAGCTCAAATACTTGTTTACTTTTTGAAATTTTAATCTCATTGCAATTAAACTCAAAATTACCAAAAAATAATAAAATATCTGTGAATATCAAATGGAAGAGATATACCTGTCCATTTGAGTCCAGTTCTGTTGTCCATTGAGTTTTATTATTAAGCTTATAAGAAAAAAAAATGTACTACAGAGCTTTCAGAATTGTGGAGTTGTATTTATTTATTTATGAGGAAGGCATTATAATTATTATCTCCTTTTTACAGATGAAAAAAACAGAGTAATAGAAATATTAAGTAAATTCCCTTTGTCCTACATATAGAGATAATCTGTAGTGTAGTTGCATTAAAATTGCTCAGCCTTTCTCTCTTTAATACAGTTTCAAATTGTTTCCAACATATAGCTACTAAAACCTTTTATAAACAATAAAATTCTATATATATGTTTAAATTACAAGAATATTTTATAATTTATTTGTATGCTCTACTCTTTTATATTTTCATGTACTTAATCTTTTTCCCAGTCATCAAGAGGCATCTGTCTAAGAATGGGGTTAGGAGCTGATAAAATTGTTCAAACAAGAATACAAAAGAAAGAGGACTAAAATTATATTTCTGATATACAATATAAAATTTTTAGATCATCAGCAAAGCAATCCATTTGACAGGCTATTAATTTCATTGTATCCCCTCTTTACAGAGACAGACCTCAGGATCAGAATTTAGAGTTTTATTATATCCCCAAAAACTAAAGAAGGAAAATAAGAAATTCAAAGATGAAAAACCCAAAACCCTCCTTGTATGCTTCTTCTTTATTGTACAC
Source organism: Sapajus apella (assembly GCF_009761245.1). Classification (NCBI taxonomy): domain Eukaryota; kingdom Metazoa; phylum Chordata; class Mammalia; order Primates; family Cebidae; genus Sapajus; species Sapajus apella. The sequence continues at coordinate 385,179 of NW_022437195.1, forward strand.
AGAACAGAGACAAGAGAGGAATTATATAAGATTCCAAAGTCCCCTCTCATACCAGCATATGACTGTGTGCTGTGGTGGGAAGAGCAGGAATATTTATTCTGTGACATACAGCTAGGTATGGAATAATCCATTGGGTCTAATGGCACACTTGACTGGATTTAGTAGTTGAAGCTTGTAAGCTTTTGAAAAAGCGTGGCCATTTCCCACATGACACAAGGCAATGGCACAACAACCACATGGAATAGGTGAAACGGAAGCAGTGTTTCTAATTCTTGATGACCATATACAGCAAGAGACCTAGCAGTGACTAAGTGTATCAGTAAGGAAACTCAGAGGTACAGAGAGGAGCAGTGAACCTTCAGAAGGCTAAAGTTGATGTGAAGAAGTCACTCAGATTGGAGCCAATGTCTGGATCACCAAAGTATCCCTAAATGTGTGAATTAATAAACAAACCGTGGTTCATCTGTATTAGTCTGTGGTTCATCTGTATTAGGCTGCTATAAAGACATACCTGAGAGGGGTAATTTTTTTTTTTTTTTTTTGAGACAGAGTTTTGCTCTTGTTGCCCAGGCTGCAGTACAAAAGTGCAATCTCGGCTCAATCCAACTTCTGCCTCTTGGGTTCAAGCAATTCTCTTGCCTCAGCCTCCCAAGTAGCTGGGATTACAGGCATGTGCCACCACACCCAGCTCATTTTGTATTTTTAGTAGAAATGGGGTTTCTCCATGTTGGTCAGGTTGGTCTGAACTCACCTCAGGGTGATTCGCCCAACTCAGCCTCCCGAAGTGCTGGGATTACAAGCAAGAGCCACCATGTCCGGCTCAAGACTGGGTAATTTATAAAGGAATGAGGTTTAATTGACTCACAGTTCAGCATGGCTAGCGAGGACTCAGAAAACTTACAATTATGGCAGAAGGGGAAGCAAACACATCCTTTTTCACATAATGTCAAGAAGGAGATGAATGAGAGCCGTGCAAAGGGGGAAGCCCCTTATAAAACCATCAGATCTCATGAGAACTTACTATCACAAGAACAGCATGGGGAAACTGCCCCTATGACTCAATTACCTCCCATCGGGTCCCTCCCACCACACATGGGGATTAAGGGAACTGAAATTCAAGATGAGATTTGAGTGAGGACACAGCCAAACCATATCATTCCAACATCAACCCCTCCCAAATCTCATTTCCTCACATTTCAAAACACAATCATGCCTTTGCAACAGTCCTCCAAAATCTTAGCTCATTCTAGCGTTAATTGAAAAGCCTAAGTCCGAAGTCTCATCTAAGACAAGGCAAGTCCCTTTCACTATGAGCCTGTGAAATCAAAAGCAATTTAGTTACTTCCTAAATACAGAGGAGGTATAGGCATTGGGTAAATACACCCATTCAAAGTGCAAGAAAATTGGCAAAAACAGATGGGCTACAGGCCCTGTGCAAGCCCAAAATCCAACAAGGGAGTAATTAAATATTAAAGCTCCAAATAATCTATTTTAACTCCATGTCTCACATCCAGGTCACACTGATGCAAGAAGTGGGCTCAGCACAATCAGAGTCACCTTTGTTCCAGTTCCCAAAAAGTTCTACATCTCCATCTGAGACCACCTCTGCTTGGACTTCATTGTCCATATCACAATCAGCATTTTGGTCAATCTTTACAAAGTTCCAAACTTTCCCACATCTTCCTGTCTCTGAGCCCTCCAAGCCCTGCTTAAAAATTTCTTCTGCCAGATACCCTAAATCATCTTTTTCAAGTTCAAAGTTCCACAGATTTCTAAAGCAGGAGCACAGTGTTGCCAGTCTGTTTGCTAAAGCACAGCAAGAGTGACCTTTGCTCCAGTTCCCAATAAGTTCCTTATCTCCATTTGAGACCACCTCAGCCTAGATTTCATTGTCCATATCACTATCAGCATTTTGGTCAAAACTATTCAACAAGTTCCTAGGAAGTTCCAAACTTTCCCACATCTTTCTATCTTCTTCTGAGCCTTTCAAACTGTTCCAATCTTTGCCTGTTACCCAGTTCCAAAGTTCCTTCCATATTTTTGAGTATCCTTATAGCAGCA